>NC_143537.1:117500-332500 GCF_031878675.1 Megascapheus bottae
GCCCAGATTCCAGGAAGGGGAAAACGAATGTGCCAAAGGGATGCAGCAGGACTTGGACCTGCCCTAGGCCCTCTGTCCCAGGGCTCAGTCAGTGGGGTCTGTGAGCACACTGGAATCTCTGGAGGGAGTCATTGCCGTATCGTCATGGGATCAAGTCCATACCTTCTGACTCTCGAGTGTCCATTTCTTACTCCTGCATCTTTGTTGCCACAGAGGAGAAGTACACAGTCATCTACCCATATGTAGCTCGTGACAAGGATGAAATGAACCTGGAGAGAGGGGCCATGGTGGAGGTCATCCAGAAAAACCTGGAAGGCTGGTGGAAGATCAGGTATCTGCTGATTTGGGTCTCCTAGGGTCCACCTTCACAGAGCTCTCTAAGTAACTGCAGATGGGCAAAGTTTCCACCAGAGTACATTACTCCTCTGGCCTGTTTCAGTCTCCTTTACCCAAATCCTTCCCTAAATTTCATAAATAGCAAAAAAGAACACTGTTAGGTAAGATTGGGTTATGGGTTAGGGGACAATGCGCCTGCTCTGGGCAGGGCATCAGCTCCCATTGTTCCACTGAGGCCCATGGTTGTATATGAGCCGTCCACTGCACCATTCCACTACAACCCACGCAAGCACTAAGCCAGACCAATGAGGTTTGTGCAGGCACACTATGATACTTGCACAGCATTGGAATTCTCTAATTGCATTTCTCAGAAAGCCATTGTTAAGTGACTGTTCTCTTGCCTTGATACATAGCAAGTTAGCCCAAAATTTTACTGGGTGTGAAGTTCAGGAATGGCTTGGTTAAACATGCTCCTCTTTTGAGGCTGTAGTCAGGCTGTCAGTGTGGGTTGTACTCAGGTGAAGGTCAGCGGAAGCTGGAAAGTGACAAAAACAGTATATTTTCCCATCCTAAAGCCTCTGCTGTGGCTTCATGTCTCCATTGATGACCTGTTTTATACTAGGGGCATGGATTGCATTCATTTTGCATTTTCCAAGTAGGAAAAGATTGATTCCCCCTTACAAAATATTTTAAAATCAATAAACACTGAATTGTTGATTTCTAATTCATCTCCCTTCTAGTCTTTTTACATTAAAATATTTGATTTATTGCTTTTTAAAATTTTGGGGTGGGCGGGAAATGGGGACAAAAACATGAGAAGGGGTAACAATGATTGTTAAGTAATGTACCTTCTATCTGGCAAATATAATGTAACCCTTCTATTAATTACTATAAAAAATTCCATGTTTTAGTGGTTAATTGGAGATGAGTGTGTCTCATGGACTTTTCTATCTGGGCTGGCTTTGAACTGTGATGCTCAGGTTTCCTGAGTAGCTAGGATTACAGGTGTCCCCCACTGGCACCTAGCTTCTATTTAGGTTTTGAAATGATTCAATAAAATATTTTGCTCAGGCTGGGCATGGTGGCTCACACTTGTCATCCTAGCTACTCAGGAGGCTGATATCTGAGGGTTACGGTTCAAAGCCAGCCCAGGCACAAAAGGACCTGAGACTCTTATCTCCAATTAACCTCTAGAAAATGGGAAGTAGGGCTCGGCTCAAGGGTAGGGTGATAGCCTTGAGCTGAAGAGCTCAGGGACAGCGCCCAGGCCAAGTTCAAGCCCCATGACCCACAAAAAAAAGAAAGGAAGGAAGGAAGGAAGGAAGGAAGGAAGAAAAAGAAAGAAAGAAAGAAAGAAAGAAAAGAAAAGAAGAAAAGAAAAGAATATTTGGCCCACATAAAACTGGATACTCATCTTTCCCCCCTGATGTGGAGATGTTGTGAAAGGTATTGTAAACCAGCTTACTGTGAGAAAGATCCTCCAAGTTATGTTTGCCAGTTTTTAAGGTGTAAATGCCTCAGTCACACCCTATTTTCAGTCACCAGTGTGGTGTCTCCAAATGCACAGTTGAACAGATGTACCATTAGCGCACGAGCTAGTAGCTTTGGTCCACACCCACCTTCTGGTAACTGCTACTAAACTGAACCTGTTGTGTGGAAAATTAGCTAATTATAACACTGGAGAATTCCTTTTGTGGGAGAAGTTAAACTGGTCTGTCAGCACCCCCATCATTGCTCAGTTCAGTGGCAGCCACCCCCAAAGGGGACACAAACACAATTAAGCAATCTGAATCCATTTTTGCCGTAGGCCCACAACATCTCTGTGACTCGATGTCCTTGTTTTGAAGCTTGAGAGATGGATGGGAAGGAGATGGACAGTGATGGAGGAGTGACACAAAGTTGCATCACGCACATAAATGGACATGTTAAATTGAAACTCCTTTGAATGACTACTCAAAGATACTAAAAAAGACAAACTTGAATTCAGGTTTTCTTAAATCTTATCTGAAAGACTTGGAACTAGAAGCAGGTGGATTTTTAATTTTTTCTACGTTTGGAATAGTTGCACACATAAAATGAGAGACCTTGGAGATGAGACCCAATTCAAGCCATGAACTTTATTGTGTCACACATCTGCCTTGTGTACTCAAGCATTTTGGCTGCCCCCTCCTGTGAGGTGAGGTGCTAGGATAGAGGGATGAATAAGATAGACAAAGCAGGCCTTTGTGGCACTCTAATTTTAAACAAGGAAATAGACATGAAATAAAAACGGAAGAAATGTTACAAGGTAACTCCTGGAATGGGGAATTTTCCATGGTGTTATGTGATCCTCAGGAAGTGTCAGGTTTTGAAGCTATTTGAATAAAAGGGCTCAACCTGTAGTCCTTGGTCCCAGGGCAAGCCACAAAGAGCCTATGGCAAGGCTGACACATTAAGTGCCTTTTCTCATGGTCACTGCTGCCGTCACCCTTGCAATGTTGACTGTACCAGACAACCCTGTGGCAGAGTTCTGCGGCTCCTCAGCCAGGATGCACACAGCTTGTTTCCAGCTGTTCAGCCACATGGCACTCAGCTTGTCCACTTGTTCTTTCTTTTTAAAAATATGTTTTTGTCTTTAATTAGTTGTACCAAAGAGTTGCCATTCCACAAAGCAGTGTAAGAATACAGTGCATCTTGATCAGCATGACCCCTTTTCCTTTCCTTTCCTCATCAACTCACTGGCAGGCAGGCCACTATCAGCAAGCTGAATCAGCCCTGGTTCCTGCTCCAGATGCTCATGTTCTGACCAGGACATGGGATGGCCACAGCGCAGTCAGTGCATTATGGGTGTTAGGGAGCCATGGAGACAGGCTTCAGGTTCTCTCCAGGAAAGAGAAGGGAAAAGGCTTTCCAGGCAAAGAACACCAAGAGCAGCATCATGTGGTAATGACAGTGATTCATTTAGAGATTGCAAGCCTGACAGATGGGTGCTACAAACAGATGGGACTTGTTAAGCTCAAGTCAGGGGCTCAGGCCAGCATCCAGCCCTGGGTGTCCCTGCCAGCCAGTACCTGAAGTGTGATGACCGGCGACAGTGTGGGCTTCTTCCCCTGGACCAACAGGAGCGTGACGCATCCTTGTTCCTCCTTCCAGGTTCCAGGGCAAAGAAGGATGGGCCCCTGCATCCTACCTAAAGAAGAGCAGTGGCGAGCCCTTGCCTGTGAAGCTGGGTCCTTCTTCTTCCAGTCACACAGGGGCTCTTGACCTGGATGGTGTTGGGCGGCAGCAGAATGCAGTGGGTCGGGAGAAGGAGCTGCTCAACAACCACAGGGATGGCCGGTTTGACGTAAAGCAGAGTGAGTAAGCCACAGGCAAGCTCCTACCATCTAATGGCCTACTGTATGTTTAGAGTTTCTCACATATTGTCCCTCTTACTCACCAATGTAGTTCTATATGAGCAGGTAAGCATGTTGGCTAGAATTCTGTCAATATTTACTCTAACACATTAGGGAAATAGGTCTTTGAGGAATTACCAGTCTCCTCTACATCCCAGCTACCAAATGATCCCTCTGCACTAGTTCTGGCAGCACAGACATCGCCTTGGCGAAACATTGCCTTTAGCCAGGCCCTAGACCAGTGCATTCCTCCTTCTGACCAGAAGGCTCACACCGAAGCAGTCCAATTCCAGGATAAAAAGACCCGAAGGCAGCCTGCTGGTGTTTGGTTCCACTTCTTCATATATTATTTAGTGTGGGCTTGTTCTAGAGCACAAAGCAAGTCATAACAACATTGATACCTGCCTGCTTACATGAGCCAAGAGCTTCACACTTGTTTGCTTCCATCTGCTTTACTGTCCCAGGAGGTATACAGTATGGCTGCCTCACAGAAGGTCTCATGGCTCAGAGTCAAATAATATATTTGTCCTGTGCTGGAAGGCTGTGAGGCTAGACCCAGCCCTGTCATTCTAAAGCCTATGTGTTGTTTTGTTTTGTTTTGTCAGACTACTAAGCTTTTCATTACTCAAAGACTCAGCTCCATCCACTTGTGCTTTGTTTTGGCTTGGTTTGTTGTCAGTTGTGGGGCTTGAACTCGGGGCCTGGGCTAGTGTTCTACCACTTTGGTTAATTGAAGAGTCTCACAGGGACTTTTCTGCCCAGGCTGGCTTTGAACTATGATCCTCAGATCTCACCCTTCTAAGTACCTAGGATTACAGGTGTGAACCACCAGCACATGGCTCAGATAAACGGTATCTTCTTTTTTTGCTAGTACTGGGACTTGAACTCAAGGCCTCATTGTCGCACTTGGCTTTTTCCACTCAAGACCAGTACTCGACCACCTCCACTTCTGGAAAGATCAGATTGATAGAGGCTCCTGAGTCAGGTCTGAGGATAGCATGGGCTTCTGCACGGTCTGTGGAAGGAACTTGGCCTCCTTGGCATCCACCTGCATGGTTCTGTCTATGAGAGTTACACATGAGTGAAGCACACCTGTTTCTCCATAGGATCACCAAAGATGAGGCAGAGACCGCCCCCTCGCCGGGATATGACCATTGTAAGTGATTTCTAGATATGGGGAGCCACCCCCGGCCTGAAGAGCCAGGGATGCCCACTGGCCCCATGTGCCCTCACCCTTCCAGAGATACACTTTCCTATGCATACAGCAATTTTTTGCATTAGGCTCTATGTGAACAGGTAAGTGAAACAATGTGTGTGTGTTCCACAGGACACTCTGACATATCACTCTGGGAGCGTGCTGTGTTTCCTGAGCCCGCTCCTGACAGATTAATCTTCTCAATGAGTACAACTTCTCAGTGCCCCGGCTAAGAGAAGGCACAAATAACATTTAGACGTCATCCATCTTTTTGTTTTGTTTTGCTTCTGGTGCTGGTCCTGGGGCTTGAATTCAGGGCCTAAGCTCTGGCCCTGAGCTTCTTTGGATCAAATTTAGTGCTCTACCACTTGAGCTACAGCTTCCACTTTGGGCTTTTTTGGTCATTTATTGGTGATAAAAATCTCATAGACTGAGCCAGGCACTGGTCGCTCACGCCTGTAATCCTAGCTACTCCGGAGGCTGAGATTTGAGGATTGAGGTTCAAGGCCTGGGTACTAAAAGTCTGTGCGACTTATCTCCAATTAACCACCAGAAAATCGGAAGTGACGTTGTGGCTTAAGTGGTAGAGTGCTAGTATGGAGCTGAAGAGCTTAGGGACAGAGCTCAAGCCCAGAGTTCAAGCTCCACGACCAACCCTCCCCCCCAAAAAAAAAGAAAGAAGGAAAGAAGGAAAGAAAGAAAGAAAGAAAGAACGAACGAACTGGCATGGGACTTTACTGCCCATGCTAGCTTCAAACTGGGATCTTCAGATCTCGCCTTCCTGGTTATCTAGGATGACAGGTACACGCCACGGGCACCCAGCATATTCTCTATCCTTTAACTCTCTAGTTGCCTTTGTGACCAATCCAGGCTGAACATCCCTAATCTAAAAGTCCAAAATCTGAAACTTGTTGAGTGCTAATACGTTGCCACAGTGGAAAATTCCACACTTGACCTCATGTGATACACTATCTCATAATGCAGATGCATTTAAAGTGCTGTCTAAAGTTTTCACCATGCTATGTGGATACATGCATTTATGCATGAAATATAAATGTTGTGTTTAAACTTGGGTACTTCTGGTCCCACATTTTGGATAAGGGTTACTCAGCCTGTTCTTTGAGAAGAGGGCCTTCGTTTTGTTTGCTGTTTATTGAGAAGCTATTGGTGACATATTGTGTTCTTTTTTAATGCTTAACAATCCGAATATCAGGACTGTCTTATGTTCATTATATAGGACATAAAGATGGGGCTCCACAGGGAGGTGATTTGCCTAAGATCACATCCATCATCAGTTTTTTTCAACCCAGCTTGATTTTATTTGCAAATTTATATTCTTTTTTTAAAAAATTATTTATTGATTTTGCTAGTCTTGGGGCTTGAACTTGGGGCCTAAGCACCGCCCTTGGCTTTTCTCAAGTCTAAGACTCTACCACAGCACCACTTCCAGCTTTTTCTATGTATATGGTACCAAGGAATCGAACCCAAGTCTACCACAAGGCCAAACTCCTGGCCCTGTTTTGTTTCTTTTGGTTTTTTGTTTGTTTGTTTGTTTTCCCAGTCCTGGGGTTTGAACTCAGGCCCTAGGGGTACTATCCCTGAGGTTCTTTTTTTTTTTTTTTACTCAAGGCTACTATTCTGTCACTCAAGTAACAGTGCCATTGGCACTTGAGGAATCGAACCCAGGGCTTCATGCATGCTAGGCAAGCACCACTCTGCCACTAAGCCAACTTCCCAGCCCTGTATTCTTCTTAAATTCAGACTCTTTTTAAAGCCCTCTTAAAATCAGAGACTATTGTCTCAAATTGTCATGATACAGCCAAAGTTTCCATGTTTTCTTGCATCGCTCTAAGGTTGAAGGGCCAGTTAGATTTCAAATAGAGGACAGTTGCCAAGCCACTGGGGCCCCGCAGCCACCCTGTTTGTCTCCCTACCCAAGTCCCTTATTCCCATCCTGACTCAATGTTGCAGTTAACCCTGTGTATAACCCTACCAGCCTCGAGGTCTCAACCTGCCGAAGCCTCCCATCCCACCCCAGGTGGAAGAAGAATACTACACCATTGCAGAGTTCCAGACCACCATCCCAGATGGCATCAGCTTCCAGGCTGGCCTGAAGGTCGAAGTGGGTACACTTGCTGTTCCTTGCCTGATTTTGTGCTTGTGTGTGAGTGTGTGTGTGTGTACACACTGGTGCTAGGGCTTGAACTCAGGGCTGGGGCACTGTCCCTGAAATTATTTTTCCTCAAGGCTAGCACTCTACCACTTGAGCCGCAGTACCACGTCCAGCTTTCTTGGAGTAGTCTATGGGAGAGAAAGCCTGCCCTGGCTTTGAACTATGATCCTCAGTTCTTATCATCCTGAGTAGCTAGGATTCTAGGCATGCGGCACAAGTGTCCAGCTCCTGATGTCATTCTTCTTTTTTTTGGAAGTCCTGGCACTTGAACTCGGGGCCTGAGCACTGTCCTTGGACACTTTTTGCTCAAGGCTAGCGCTCTGCCACTTGAGGCACAGTGCCCCTTCTGGCATTTTCTGTGTATGTGGTACTTAGGAATCTAACCCAGGGCTTCGTGCATGCTAGGAAAGCTCTCTACCAGTAGACTACACTCCCAGCCCGTTTTCATTTTTGATTCTAAACATCATTTTCTACACTGTTCTCTCATCTTCTCCTACTTTTGAAAACTAGGAGGAGATGAACTTAATATTAATAGCTTTATTGAGATATAATTCAGATGCCAAACCATTCACAAGTTTGTAATGTGACATTTAGAGCTTTATATGTTCACAGAGTTTCATATCTGTTGGGGTTAGAGGAGTAGCACAGTTGGTAGAGTGCTAGCCCAAGAGTGAAAGGTCTCAAACCCATTAAAAATAAATACGTAAATAAATACATCCATCATCGCTATCTAATTCCAAGGCAGAAAGAAATTCCTAACCCAATAGTAGTCATTCCCTGTTTCTCCTTCCCTGGCCTTTCTATCATTATAGATTTGCCTAATTTAGTTATTTCAAGAATTGTAAGCCAGGTGTGGTGGCTCACTCCTGTAATCCTAGCTACTCAGGAGGCTGCCAGCCTGGGCACTAAAGTCCCTGATACTCTTATCTCCAATTATAGAAAACAGGAAGTGGCACTGTGACTCCAGGGGTAAGGTGGTAGCCTTGAGCTGAAGAGCTCAGGGACAATGCTCAGGTCCAGAGTTCAAGCCCCAGAACTGACAAAAAGAAAAAGAAAAAAGAATTGTATATTATGTAGTCCTTTGCTGCTTTTGAATTACCCCCATTTCCTTTCTCCTCTCTTTTATTTTCCTTTTTTATTCATCAGTTTCTTTGCATGTATACTATAATCCCTGGATAAAGGCCAGCACAATTGTTCTTGAATTTTTCTGTGTCCATGGACTCAGAACTTGAAGGTATTTCTCAGGCACATAGTAATGTAAGGGATAGTTCAAATATCCATCTCACCAGGGTTGGATAAGTTAGGATTTATGAAGAAGATCTTGAGTTTGATGTTGCTTTCACTGGATCCCCAGGACAACAGGCCTTAGAGCCAAGCCTCTTGATTCTAGATCTGGGTCTGGGTCTGTGGCTACTGCCTCCCTCCAGCCAAGCTGTAGTATACAGTAGCAGTGAAACCATGCCCTAAGCCCCCTTGGTTCCGGAAGCAGTTTCTTAGCCCAGGAACCATTCCTCCTTATGCAGGTCTCCTGAAAGGCAAGGGTGTGGCAGTAATCAGAGCACCAGCTCCATTGCCTACCAGTCTGCCTTTTCCTGTCCTCTACCATTTTCTCCATAGCCTTCTGCCAGCTCTTCAGCAGTCAGTTGTACTTTTGTAAAGCAGGATTTCAGTCCCAATCTATCAGGGAGATTACAGTCATTAATCAGATCTCCTTTTTACAAGCCTGCTAGGGAACTCGAGTCTATTAGTTGACTAGGTTTGCTGGAATGAACTTAGACAGACTTGGAAGGTTAAACAACAGAGGTTTATTTCTCACACTGTGTGTGGTCTCAGAGCCCTAGATGGAGGTCTCAGCAGGGTTGGTGTCTCCTAATGTTCCTTGTTGGCTGCAGGTGTCCACCGTCCTGCTATGCCCTCACAGAGCAGAACCTCCGTTTGTATTTTCAAATAGCCTCTTCTTACACAGACATGGACTGCTTTGGGTTAGTGTCCCCTGATGACCTGTGTTACTCTATTTGCCTTTCTCAAGGCCCTGTGTAAGTATGGGTGACATTGAGAAGTCCAGAAGGCTAGGGTTAAGGCATCACTTACAGATTTGGGAGGGGTATGGTTCAGCACATAATATGCAGCTTGTGCACATGAATTCAACCATATAATACTGGACCAAATGAACAAAACGTTAAATGGCAGGGGTGGTTCTACTCACCATTGCATTCCGTAGGTCTGTATACCAAAAGGAGATGGAGAGAGATGAAGTCCACCCTACTCTACCAGCTTTTGTTTCCCTGACTGCACATAAGCATATTATTGAGCAAAATGCAAATCCTTGAAACATCTGCCTAGTACTTCATTTGGTGCTCAAAGTAGCTGGCTTAACCAAGAGTCTTTTAGGTTCTATATGGCTTTAGCTTTGTGCCTTTTAAAGATTTGGTAAGAATAAAAATAAATAATCATGCCGGGAGTTTGGCCTACTAGTAGAGTGCTTGCCTACCATGCACGAAGACCCAGGTTCGATTTCTCGGTACCACATACACAGAAAAAGCCAGAAGTAGTGCGGTGGCTCAGGGTAGAACATTAGCCTTGAGGAAAGTCCAAGGGCAGTGCTCAGGCCCTGAACTCAAGCCCAGGACTGGCAAAATAATAATAATAATAATAATAATAATAATAATAATAATAATAAATATTGTAAATAAAACAAAAATTTTATGAATATTGGTATGAATATTGGTGGCCCAATTCACACAGGTTACCTCCAGCTGCATACAACCCCCTGCAGACTGGCAGCTGGCACCTTTCAGAAGCCAAAGGAAGATAAATCCTGGGTGGGAAGGTACTGGATCTCAGTAGATGAATGATCCATTCCCTGTGATGCCCTTGTGGATGTACTGTCTACATGATCTTTCAGAGGTCCTTGGAAGAATTTAAAATTAGACATGAAGCCGGATGTGGTGGCTCACGCCTGTCATCCTAGCTACTCAGGAGGAGATCTGAGGATCAAGGTTCAAAGCCAGCCCAGGCACAAAAGGACCTCAGACTCTTATCTCCAATTAACCTCTAGAAAATGGGAAGTGAGGCTTGGCTCAAGGGTAGGGTGGTAGCCTTGGGCAGAAGAGCTCAGGGACAGCGCCCAGGCCAAGTTCAAACCCCATGACCCACCAAAAAAAAAAAAATAAATTAGACATGAACCTGCCAGGTACAAGGGCTTATTCCTATAGTCCCATCTACTTGGGAGGCTGAGCCATGAAAATCACTGAAGCACAGCCTGTGGATGTGCAAGCGGTGCCTCTGTAACTTTCTCCCAGAGAAACTAGGGGAAGCTACAGTCTGCAAAGGCTCAGCTGCATCATGTTATGCCCAGATTGTTCTGCCCGAGACCTCCTAAGTAGTGTCCTTTGTCCCCCTCCCAGGTAATTGAGAAGAGCCTGAGTGGCTGGTGGTACATTCAGATGGAAGATAAGGAAGGATGGGCTCCAGCAACTTTCATTGACAAGTACAAGAAGACCAGCAGTGCCTCCAGACCCAACTTTCTGGCTCCCCTGCCCCATGAGATGACGCAGCTTCAGCTCGGGGATGCAGCAGTGATGGAGAATAACACAAACAACGAAGCTATGGGCCCCTCTAGGCCCCTCCCCGAGGCACCACATGGTACTGTGGACTCTGGGATGCTGTGGTCTAAGGACTGGAAGGGAGGAAAGGAGGTCCTGAGAAAGGCATCTTCAGACATGTCTGCATCTGCAGGCTATGAGGAAATCTCAGACCCTAACCTGGAGGAAAAGCCTAGTCTCCCTCCTCGAAAGGAATCTATCATCAAATCAGAGGGAGCATTGCTGGAGAGGGAGCGGCAGAGGATGGAGCAGCATCGGGCTTCTTCACCCAAGCCTCCTGGCACAATTTTGCCAATGGTTCCAGCCAAGCACAGCCCTCCAGCCCGGGACAGTAGGAAGACAGAGCCCAAACCTGACAAAAGCAAACTGTTCCAACTGAAAAATGACATGGGGCTGGAGTGCGGCCACAAGGTTTTGATCAAGGAAGTAAGGAAGCCCAACCTCCGGCCCATCTCCAAATCCAAGGCTGAGCCACCCGAGGAGAAGCCAGGAGCTGCTCCCCAAAACCCATTCCTAAAGTCCAGACCTCAGGTTAGGCCTAAACCATGTCCTTCCCCAAGGACAGAACCAGCTCAGGGTGAAGACCATGTGGACATCTGCAACCTCAGGAGTAAGCTCAGGCCTGCCAAGTCCCCAGAGAAATCCTTGCTAGATGGGGAGAACCACCAGGCTGCTGGGGGCCAAGATGTGGCCTCAAACCAAAGCTTTCTCCCTGGGGAGGGGCCTGCCCATGCCCAGGACAGGTCTGGCAGACAGGAGGGGCTCAGCCCAAAAGAGATGTCCTGCAGAGCCCCTCCAAGGCCAGCCAAGAGCACAGATCCAGGACCCAGGAATGTACCTACAGCTCTCCAAGAAGCTACCCAGCAAAGACCTGTGGTCCCACCCAGGAGACCACCTCCCCCCAAGAAAACATCGTCGTCATCCAGGCCCCCCGCAGAGGTCAGAGTGCCACAACACGAAGGCAATGAAAACAGGCCAGTTCCAGGTCGTGCCCTCTTGGTTCCTCCCAAAGCAAAACCTTTTCTCTGTAACTTCTCTGTGAGCCAAGATGACATACGAGGCAAAGGTGGGCTAGGATCACGTACAGCCGGCAAGATGGCAGAAAACAGGGAGGGAGGAGCCTTTCCCAAAGCCGATGGCTTGAAGGACGCTTTGTATGTGGCTGTGGCCAACTTTGAAGGAGACGAAGACACTAGCAGCTTCCAGGAAGGGACGGTGTTTGAAGTCCGGGAAAAGAATAGCAGCGGCTGGTGGTTTTGCCATGTCATCAGCGGAGCCCCTTCCTGGGAAGGCTGGATTCCTTCCAACTACCTCAGGAAGAAGCCATAGCCTGTCCCTCCATGTGTGGCCACACGATTCCTGTTGGCCTACCCTGCATATTTAACAATCATAATTTACCAGGCTCCATGGATTTCAAAGGAAGGGCTGTTCAGTAGTGTTATGGCTCCTTCCCGCCCTCCCCCACCACGATGGCGTAAGTGTCTGGGATGGGCCCGGGAGTGTAACCCCCATCTCAGAGACTCAGAAGCCACAGCTGACTAGATGAAAATCCACATTCGCTCCCTCCCTTAACAAGACGTATTTGTACTCCACTCAGAGGCACTGCTACCTGGCAGTGGGAAAGAGACTTCTCGGGCTCCAGGACCCACACCTGGCCCTTCCTGAAACTATAGACAGTCTCCTGTTGTTTGGAGGCAGCGTGCTAAGAGGCATTGTTCCTCCTCGTACCCACTCCCTAGTCTCTTGGTGACTGGCGACTGGCTCCAAGGGCTCCCTGCGTCTAGAGGCCTGTGGCTGTATTCAGTGCTTCCCAAATCCCTGCTGTAGGGAGAACTGTCCTGTCGAAGGTGACTCTGTTGCCAGTCTTCAGAAAGTGTCTTCTTCAAGTCCTTGGGGCTTCAGCTTCTGAGGCCTCAGCACATGCAGCTACTCTAGAAGTATTTCTGAAGACCGTTTCACCTCCTTGGAACTATGACTTGTCTTAAAGATGTGACCACAACCTTGACCAAGCTTCACTTCCTGCTGCAGACTCTGGTCCAACCAAGGTTTTTAAATGAGAATTCCTGACCACCCTTTGGGATTTCTCATTTTTGTCGCCTAGCTTGTTTGAATGAGGGAGCATCTGAAAGGCACATGATTCATGACCACCCCTTCACAGAGTAGCTATGTGGTGCCAAATATTGTTATTGACACTATGCATTCATGATTTAACCCTCACAACTTCCTTATAATACCCATTTTCTACTTTGAAACTCTGGCTCAATGTGCCCAAAAATGCAATAGAGAAGAAGAGGAAGAATGAGGGTTCCGGCCTGCCTGATTCCGGAATCTGTGTTCCTCCCACTGTAAGAGGCAGATTAGTCAAGGAAAAGATTTGGCATGAGGAGAAGGTGGCCAAGTGGCACCCTTGTGATGTGAGTGATGGTTCTCATGGCCGCTCGCTCCTCTCCCTCCCAGCAACCCTGGGCTCCCAGCTGCTTCTCCAGGACTGGAGATGACCCTGGTTCTGCAAACATAGAGCTCTGTTTTCTTTTTCCATACCAGTATCCTCCAGGGGCATAGTGCATGTGTGGAAGAGGGAGCTGAAGAGTCTCCTGTTGGCTCTGAGAGCAGCTGGCCCTCTATAAACTAAGCATAATGGTGGCTCTGAAGAAGACACGTTAGGGAGGTGAAACCTAAGCCAAGCACTTCACACATTTTCACAGGTCTGAAGAAATCCCCCTTACAGGACCAGCACCAAAGGTTTCTAACTCAGCCCCAAATTGCTTCTGCCTATAACCTGGCTAGTTGGGAAGGGAAGTAGAGATGGACCCTTCTCATCCCATCCACCCTACAGAGGAGGAAACAGCTCTGCCCTGCAGTGCTGTGTACTTCCTGTCCCCCCCCCCAAAGAGTTCCAAATTCAGCGATTACGGAAGCCATGCTTTTAAAACCACAAAGCCAGCTTCCCGTGGATGCTTGCATCCACATATAGTGCCAAAGGCTCTGGCAGCTTCTTCCAGCAAAGAGATTTCCTCTGGCCACCGTAATGTGCCCCTGCCCCTTCCTCCTCTGCGCACCCTTCGGGTCCAAACCCTACATGGTCTTTGGACCCTGCCTGAGGCAACTCCTGTGGGAGCTTGGTTGGAGTTGGAGGAATATGAAGCCACTTCTTCAGGACCCCTGACTTGGGATGGTTGTCCTGACTTTTTAACCCGCTTGGGTTTAAACAGCATCCACAACGCTGTTTTGCAGGGTTTAACTACCTTTCAAAAGACAAAACCATTTTTGTTTGTTTTTGGCTTCCCATAAACTTTCAGATGTTTTGTGAGTGCTATGTGCTGTGTACTTGGTAGGCCAAGGTGAGTGTGACAGCACCACCGCTGTGGAGAATTTGAGTTCTTGCTGCTGGCTCAATTGAAGGAGAATCCCTCTGTCCATTTCCTTCTCCCCAAGGTGAAGAGAGGGAGGATGAGTAGGCCCAGCTTTCTGTGGCCAGCATGTTTTCCTGCAGATGAAGGAATGCCTTTTTTTCTGTTATTATCCTGGCATGAGTGATAGGTACAAGGAGCATTCCTCCCTGTTGCTGGGGAAAATTCCTGTGTCTGGTTGCATCTGCTATAGAGATTACTTAAGTTGTAACTCCACAATGTTTGCTGCCGGTCTTACAGCAATGATGCACATAATTCCTACAGTGTCCGGGACTTGGAAAACATCCGAGGCTCTAGTAGCAATGTCCACACCAAATACCAAACAAGTTACAAGCACTTGGATACATTACTACTCTTAGCTAGTTTTCACAGCAACCCGGGGGATGACTATTACTGGCCCTTAAGTGTGCCCTTGTGCAGAGGGTAGATAGAATTGAATATCCATCTTCCTCTAAACAGTGGCCATGCTACAACAAAACTCCGGAATTTTTTTCTCCCTCATGTCCATGGACGTTCCTAGGGCCATTGGTAATGAAATCTGTATGGAACTTCCAAGGGACTCGAGTGACCCAGCTTTAGGTGTCTCCTCTTCCCCTTGGGCAAACATTTCAGTAGGACACAGATCAAATGCAGTGCAAAGAATGGGCAGTGGCAGTCTGTCTTCCTGCTCACTGCCTTTCTGATGACCACTGTCTCTTACACCCAAGGACAAATGCACAGCTTGTAGTGCCATAGCATTTTTAGAAAATCTGGATGTAAGAATCACCATTTGGGCTTTCCTCAAATTTTTGCTCAGAATCACTCTGCCAATTGTGAGTTTATATTATTGTCCCAGGCTGGGATTTGAGGACCTGAGCTCCTGCTAGAATACATTGACTGCCCCACTTGGGAACTTGTATCCAAAGTTCTAGGCTTTGGATACTCGTTTGAGCTTCTGCCACAAGGCTACTCCATAGACTTGATGTCTAGGGCAAACTTCCTGGCCTTATACCATCTGTGAACCTACTGGGAATTTCCGTGTTGATAGGATACAGAAGGACACACATGCCACATCAAAGGATACATGTCCTTGCTTCTGTCACTAGCACTGAAGAAAAAGAATGGGAAATGCTGGGTGGGCTACCCACTGCTAGGCCTTGCCCTTCTCTCTGGACTGTGGCAGTGGTACCTAATAGCCTGGGCTATGTATGGCAGTCTTGTCTTTGTTTCTGGTTGTCCAAACTCATTCTTTGAACTTAAGCTACATTGAGGCCTAAGGGTGCGGGCACCCTGTCTTGGCCTGGTGAAGTCAGTCTTAATTTGGATGAAGTTCTAAAAGCTAGACTAACCCCAACTAGAGCTGTAGAGCATAAATGGGGGCTGTGAGCTCCTCACCTGCCATAGACTACAGTCTAACTGTACTCCGCAGCTCCTAGGGGTGCTGTCTAGTTTCTGGTGCTATCTTGCTAAGGTACAGAGTCAATCATGTGTTTTGTCCGTCAGTCCTGGGACTTGAACTCAGGGCCTTGTGCAATTCCTGAGCTTTTGTGCTCAAGGCTAGCACCCTTCCACTTTGAACCACAGCTCCACTTCTGAGTTTTAGGTGGTTAGTTGGATGTGGGTCTCAAAGACTTTCCTGCCAGGGTTAGCTTTGAACTGTGACCCTCAGATATCAGCCTCCTCAGGAGCTACAATTAAAAGTGTGAGCCACCAGTGCCCAGTCTTTCATCATGCTTTAACATTCCACCTATTCCAGAGTAAACCTCCTTAGCCCCAGTCAGAGATAAGGGGCTCAACTTCTTGAAAACATCAAAGTGCCATTGCCAGTGGCCTTTACTTTCTTCTACATTAAAAAGAAAGGTGCCCAGGCTTACTACAGCAATAAGCAGTTCTAATACAACAAAGGTATACACACTCTATTCCAGTGTATACCTTTTGATGCCTTTGTTACCTGTAATTATTGGTAGCACCTCTTTTCCTTATAGGAGTGATGATAGACTATGGTCATCTTAGCCCCAAGCCACATTTTCTGCTCCAAGGACCCACTGAGTCCTGGAACATTTCTTTATATCTCTCCAGGAACAGCAGACTGTTGTTGTCTCCCAGCTGTCTGTCCATAGGACAGTGGTAGGGTCCCTGGTATTTCGGCCCCTCTCTTTCCCTCTTAGTAAAATGATAGCTTCTGGTAGTGGGTTTTAACATACAAAACCACAAGTATGTAAAAGGAGGAGGAAGAGAGGGGCAGACAACTGGCTGTAGCATGTAGAGACTATATACTTTAACATTAGACTTAAAAAAAAAATAAAGTGCTTGACTGGTTTCAAGCTTCATTGTAAAGATGGAGTGTCTGGGTTTTACTTGGCGGAAGATAGGGTAAGTAGCTTCATTCCCTGGCAACTTGATTTTGGGCTTTGCCATCAAAGAGAAGAAACCAATGCAAGCTATCTTTAGGTGTTGCCTAGAATGATGACTCTTCTCTGGGCTCCCAAGGCAGTTTTGTTCTTTCAACTAAAATGTGCCAAAACCAAGAGGAAAAGGTGCTCATTTGCTGGGTCTTCTTCACATATCTTAGCTCTGAACCTGAAGACAGAAAACTTCATGTGTCTCAGGAGTTATAAATCTCTTGGGAGGCAGTAAGACATCCAGCTTCCTTGGGCCACAAGGACTGCCCCAGCCATCTGCTCCAAAAAGGTAGAGAGCATAGTCTGAGGTGTATTCCTTTTCCAAAATCAGATCCAAGGCAAAAAATCAACCTCAACCTCAGGAAAATCTTTACAAGGATGAATCCCTCACTGCCTTCCATGGGAGAGAAAAGTGGCAGAGTTCCAGAACATCTGGAACTTAAATACAGTTCTCATGTCCTCCCTCCCTTCCCAGGAAACACTGTAAAGAGAAACATGGAGTGGCAGGCCTTACGTGGAATAATGGCCCATGTCTTCATCTCTGTTTCTTGAAGAAGGAAGAAAATGTGGCACTGGCCTCTAGGGGGTTTTGTTCATTCTAGTTCTTCCAAACCATCACTACTTAAATACAAGTGCAGGACCAGGAATGGCTTGAGCTCCAGAGGGTGAGGGTGAGGGCGAGAGGTAAAAAGTGAGTTCTGGTCATAAGCCCAATTTCCAGCTTCACCTCAGGGCTATGTACTCCATGCCAGGAGACTCCTTCGGTTTCCACTCCTAATGTTTCAGGAAAGCCATGCCCACTGTGGCCCAGCTGCCATAATGTCACACACCCCTCCCAGTTTTCTTCCCAAGGGATCATTAATGGTGAACCATTCTTTCCCAGACTGGGGTCATTAACATTCCTTCCTTCTCTACTTTGGTATATCCTGAGAGTTTTTAAATGGTAACATAAAGAATTTGCATTTAGCAGTATTCTCTAGTCCTTAGTCTGAAAGCCACTCAACAGGATTCCTGTTTCAATTGAATTGTAACCACACATAGGTTGTATATTTCTTTAACAAATACCTGCTGCTACCCAGGCAGAATGAAGTGAGCTTCATTGACTGCTTTCTTGGAATCTGTGGAGACATGGCTTATGGGCACCTAGGAACCTTCCAAAAGTAGTCCAAATGCGGTAAAAGCCTCTTACCCCCGCCCCCACCCCATGTTCCTCTTAGAGGGGGACCTAACTCCTCTGTGGCTTCATCCTGCCTGTCATGGAGCATGTGGAATTCCTGCCAGGTAGGTTGTGAGGGAAAGGCTTCTGGTTCACTCCTGCTTGCTTTTGGAGGAAGCGTACACTAACCTCCCCTGCCTAGACCACTGATACAGAAAATGCTTCCTGTGTTCCTGCTTGGGAAGTGCTTCAGGTATTATAAACCAGCAGCTGGCTGGGGTCCTGACAGTCAACCCTGACAGAAGTTGTGAGAGAATTCTTTGTTTTCCTAGTCCCTTGAAACTACTTGCAGATTGACACTGGGCAATGGCAGCCAGACCTGGACTTCCTGATATCTAGAGTAGCAGCTAGGAGATGAAGGCCTGTGGGTTACAATGCCAGTGATGCTAGACATTCCTGCCAGATGATCCCAAACGGCTGCTTTCTTCAGTGCCTGTAATAGTCTCTGCTGCCCTGCTGCTCTGGCCCACTTTTGCTCAGGCAGCTCAGCTTGCCAGACTTACTGCTGCCATGCTGCTAGGGCAGTTTTCCCTACAACTGCTGAGGCTTTACGTCACATTACTGACTCAGCCAAGGTGGGCAAGATTACTTTAGAGAAAAAGCCTTTACTGGGGCCTGATGTAACACTGGGGGGCAGCAGTAGAGCAGCCTGCTTCTACACAACAAAAGGCGAGGGAACTGGGTGTCTACATCCATTATGGTACAGTCTATTTTGCAAATGAAGGACTAAGTTTGAACCTGTCACATGTCTTCTGCATCATGCAGAAATGGCAGTTGTGGCAGTTGGTCTTCTGTTGAGCTGAGTCTGGTACAGGCTGCTTGCTGGGTCTCTATGTCCTGGAGCTGGAGTTATTTGAAGGTTATCTAGTTGGCAGCCCATTGTTCAAGTCAGCCAAGGCACTAGAAGAGGGTCTAGCAACTACCAGAGAATTAGGTCTCCCTAGCCCCAAAGATGTCAGCAAAGACTAGGGGAAAAAACAAAACAAAACACAAAAAAACCTTCAAAAGGGTGCTTACAACAAAGATTTACTAATACTTTTAACTATATTTATTAAAAATAAGTTTCTAAAGTAGCTGGTGGCCACTCAGGAGGCTGAGATCTGAGGATCACAGTTCAAAGCCATCCCAGGGAGGAAAGTTCATGAAACTCATCTTCAATTAACCACCAGAAATCTGGAAGTAGCGCTATGTCTCAAAGTGGTAGAGTGCTAGTCTTGAGCCAAAGAGCTCAGGGACTGTCGCTGTCCCCTCGGCCGGCAAGGAAGACGCAACACGTGAGACTTCTTCTCGAGCAGCAGTTTATTCAGCAAGCTTACAGCTATGCCGGGTCGACCCCGACTTCCTCAAAACCCTGGGCTTTTATAGGCCCATCATCCAATCACATTTGCTTTCTTACAATTCTATAGCCAATAATATAAGTACACCTCTATAGCACATTCTAAACAAGTAACAATATGGCATTACACATACTTCCAATCATGCATAAAGCTCATGAACAATCACATCTTTTCCTGGAAACTTTCAGACAAACAACTCAGTGGCGCAACCACAAAGGCGGATGCCAGCGCCATCTTGTAATGGCGAATGTAATAGCTCTCTACATCTCCCCCTTTTTTCTTTTGGCTGAAAGTGAAGAGAATTTGAGTAGGAATCCAGAGATTGATCAGGTCTCCAAACGCCTTCCCAATTTTCTCATTCAAAGGGTAAGGGATCATGCCTGTCTTAGGTTGGAGAGATGCCTCTTGGTTCTTACCCGTCTTCAACATCTGATACTCGAGCATCGGAGTCTGTCTTAGGTTGATACCAAGACCAATCTCTACTCTTACCCGTCGTTGACTACTGACCCAGCATACCCAGCCATGCTTGGGGAGATTCATGTTGCTGGAGAGCCATAAGAGCTTGTTTAATGACCATGTGATCGCGCTTCCTTTGTCTGATAATTTGTCTGCGCAAAACAAGAACAAACCAGCACAATAATCCTAATCCAACACATAAAATAACAATTAAGGACACACTTCCAGCCCATTCTTTAACCCAATTTAGGGATTGGGAAATCCAATCTACCAATTCTCCCACAGTAGTAATATTTACTCGGGTGGAAATAACAATTATAATTTCCTGTCGTAATTGATTAGTAAGATTTTCAAATTCTTGAGTCCAAGATCCTTGAAGCATATGACCCAATTCTCGGGATAAATTTGCAGTATGTGAAAAATTATAGTAATCCAAGGAAGTAATACATAAACCAGACGTGGTTCCTACACACATTAATTGAGTAAATTGAAACATATAATCCATTTGTTCTTGCAACAAGTCCACTCTTTGATTTAAAATCATAAGTCCTCGGGCTAAATGCTGATTCACTTGCACTTGAGCATCCATAGCTTGTGAAACCGCTTCGGAAAGTGTATTTACAGCAGTCGCAGTCTGAATGGAGGTAACCATAGCGGCAGCAGATGCAACAGCAGTTGCAATTAATGAAGACACTAAAACAATTAATGCAGTCACTCCAAAATCACGCTTTGGTCTTCTTCTCAATTTCACTATTAAATTCTTTTCAGAAGCTTCTACTGGAATAGAAATAAAAGTAGGCATGCGCATAACCACAGCAGAATTAAATTCACTAACATTCCAACATTGACTTAAATAACATTCAGAAAGGGAACAATCAAGGAACTGTTAGTGGTGAATATATATGGGTATACGTTTGAAGTACTAGTCACTGGCATTGGTAGAGGAAACGTCTTCATTATTGCCCACAATACTCGAGTTTCCATTAATGGCCACAACAGCATCATCAGTAGCAGCATCATCGACAGGATTTTCATGACGCTCATCCTTCTGCACTTTCCTCACTAAACGTTCCGGCACCCAAATGGGATCCTGTGATTTCTGTGGAGACACACAAACAGCTCCTCGTGCCCAAGAGAGCACGGGATCTGGCCCATTCCATTGGCCAGTTAATACATCCTTCCATTTCACAAGTCCTTTATGCAGTCCTATAGCTGGTGAAACATGTCTATCAGTGGCAGAATGGCCTTGAATATCCAAATTTAAAAAATTTAAAGTAAAGAGGACTAAGGAAATTCTATCTTTAGGTGTTTTCTTATGTCCAATTCCCTCTTTTTGTTTTTGTAAATAGAATTTCAAGGTGCGATGAGCACGTTCCACAATACCTTGTCCTTGAGGATTATAAGGCAATCCATGTAATAATTGTACTCCCATAGTCTGGCAAAAGGTAAGAAATTGCTTACTAGTGTAAGCGGGGCCATTATCAGTCTTTATTAAATAAGGTATGCCCCAGGAAGCCCAAGCTTCCAAGCAGTGAGTAATTATATGATGAGTTGTTTCTCCACTTAAAGGAGTGGCATGAATAATTCCTGAACATGTATTAATTGAAACATGTAAAAATTTTAACTTTCCAAACTCCATAACATGGGTAACATCCATTTGCCAGATTTTTAAAGGAAGAAGACCACGAGGATTAACACCCAATGACGCAACCGGTAGGTGGGTAACACATTTTGGACAATTTAACACAATTTGTCTGGCCGCCTGCCGGGTTAACTTAAACTTAGATTGTAAAGTACGGGCATTAACATGAAAATGACTATGAAATTCCTGAGCTTGTCGTTCCGGGGTAAAAACAGTAAAGGCCATTTGCACACGTGTGCACTTGTCCACTACATCATTACCCAAACTAATTGGTCCGGGTAATCCTGTATGAGCACGAATATGAACTGGAAAAAATGGAGCTTTGCGGGCACAAATTAATTCCTGCAATTGTGCAAATAATTTATAAACACTACTACTTTTGCTGATAACCCCAGCAAGTTCTAAACTTTTCAAGGCATTTACTACATAAAGGGAATCAGAAATAATATTAAAAGGAAAGGAACAATTCTGAAATACAGCAATAACAGCTTGTAACTCCACCTTCTGTGCTGATCCAGGTTGAAAGTGACATAAAACTGGTTGCTGTCCTTCAATTAAATAGGCCCCTAATCCATTCTTAGAGCCATCGGTAAAAATATTAACTGCTCCAATAATAGGTTGTTTTGCTGTAACTACTGGAAAAACCACGGGATGTTCTTTAAAAAACTGTAAAAAAGGACTCTTAGGATAATGATTATCTATTTTTCCTGTAAACATACAATTTAAAATAGCCCATTCATCGATGGTGGCACTTAAAACCTGAATTTGATCAGAAGTATAAGGAACTATAAGAAGATTAGGTTGACAACCAAAGTGTTGTATACTAAATTTAATACCCCAAATGGACAAATTTGCAAGGGCTGTGGGATAGTATTCAATAGATTTTGCAGGTGACAATTTAGGGTGAACCCACACTAAAGGTCCAGTCTGCCACAAGACTCCTGAAGGCTGTTTAAAAGAAGCCAAAATAATTAAAGAAATTTCTAGTCTTGGTTCTGTTCTTTGTAAAAATGCTGAATTTAATCTTTTTCCAAAACTTCTAAAACTCTTCTGGCTGCAGGGCTTAACATTCTTGGTGAGTCTAAGGCAGAATCACCTTGTAATATATCGAATAAGGGCTTTAATTCACTGTTGCTCACAGGGAGGGAGGTTCTAATCCAATTAATATCTCCCAACAATTTCTGGAAGTCGTTTAATGTCTTAAGGTTATCTTTTCGCAACTGCCATTTCAATGGCCTTATTTTCTGAGATGTTATAATGCTTCCTAAATACTGTGATATTCTATTTTTCTGAACCTTTTCAGGGGTTATAAATAATCCTTTATTTTCAAGGCACTTTACTAATAAACTAGAAGGCTCATTCAACATTTCCTGGTCTTTGGAAGCCAACAAGATATTATCCATATAGTATAAGCATTTCACTGATGGAAATTCCTTTCGCAGGGGGATTAAAGCTGCGTGTACATACAGTTGACATAAGGTGGGGCTATTGGCCATTCCCTGAGGCAATACCACCCATACAAAACGTAGGGGGGGGCAGCACCTCGAAAAAAGGAACTTCCTGTCCTGCATTAAGGTCTGCTTTCTTGCGCGACCTCTTCCAGTCTGATGTAATACGAACTCGAGATACTGCGCCTAGCACAGGCTCCTCTAAATTAGACTCCTCCTGCATATTTTCAGGCGGCAAGGGGGGATAAATAGAAGAAACCTTTCGATCCTCCCCTGAATTCTCACTCCTTGATTCTGACCTTTCCTCCTTAAATTCCTCCAATGCTATTTTTCCTTCCACTAGTGCGCCGGAGCAACGCTCATCAGTCAAACAGCTCCTAACTAGTTTCCAAATGGGTTTTACTCCGGGCCCTAGACTTCCTTGATTTGCAACATGGTCTAAATTCTTCCCTAGCTTGTCCCATGCAGGCAATGATAGATTACCTGACACAGAGAACCAGGGAGCTACCTCCTCCACCTTAAGGAGGAAAAGTCTCAAGATACTTTGTTTCACTTTCAGTTCCTTTGCGCTTTTTAGCAGCTGAGATGATTCTGAGGCTCCCATAATTCAAAACCGGAGCTTTTCCCCACTCTTTCTTTATCTACAGAAAAGAGCAAAAGTAATTGGTCCCTCTTTTACCCGGGACTTTAATTGGTCCTAATCTCCCAAGACCTTAATAGGTCTCTCTTATCTAGGACTTTAATTGGTCCTACTCTCCCAAGACCTTAATAGGTCTCTCTTATCTAGGACTTTAATTGGTTCCCCTTACCTGGGAAACTTACCGGTGCACCGCCTCGAGTTCTGAAGTCTGTTGGAAGTGAAGGTCTTGGCATACGGGCGTCCCCGTACGGGCCACCAGTTGTCGCTGTCCCCTCGGCCGGCAAGGAAGACGCAACACGTGAGACTTCTTCTCGAGCAGCAGTTTATTCAGCAAGCTTACAGCTATGCCGGGTCGACCCCGACTTCCTCAAAACCCTGGGCTTTTATAGGCCCATCATCCAATCACATTTGCTTTCTTACAATTCTATAGCCAATAATATAAGTACACCTCTATAGCACATTCTAAACAAGTAACAATATGGCATTACACATACTTCCAATCATGCATAAAGCTCATGAACAATCACATCTTTTCCTGGAAACTTTCAGACAAACAACTCAGTGGCGCAACCACAAAGGCGGATGCCAGCGCCATCTTGTAATGGCGAATGTAATAGCTCTCTACAAGGGACAGCACACAGACCCTGAGTTCAAGCCCTACAACTGACATTAATTTAAAAAAATAGGGTCGGGAGCTAGTCTAGTGACAGAGTGCTCACTTAGCATGCATGAAGTTCTGGGTTCAATTCCTGTGTAGCACATACACAGAAAACTCCAGAAGTGGCGCTGTGGCTCAAGTGACAGAGCGCAGCCTTGAGCAAAATGTGCCCAAAGACAGTGTCCAAGCCCTGAGTTCAAGCTCCAGGACTGGCAAATAAATAAAAATTTAAGAAATTCCGGGGCGGGGGGGGGGAGGAAGGGAGGGAAATGGGGACCATGTCATGAGAAAGGGTATCAATGTTTGTGAAGTAATGCCCCTTCTATCGGTGAATATAATGTAACCCTTCTATTAATCACAATAAAAAATTATTTTAAAAAATTCCAAGGGCAAAGAACATAGCATAGTGGCAGAGTGCTCACTTAGCATGCAGAAAGCCCTGGGTTTGATTCCTTGGTACCACATACACAGAAAAAAACAGAAGTAGTACTATGGCTGAAGTGGCTATCCTTGACCAAAAAGTGTTCAAGGACAGTACCCAACCCCTGAGTTCAAACCCCAGGACTGGCAAGAAAAAAGAAAGCTTTCCAAAAAAGATGTCAACAATAAAGCTATGTCAATAAATGTCTTTTTTTTCCCAGTTCTGGGGCCTGAGCACTGTCCTTGGGACTTTCTCAAGGCTCTACCTCTTCAGCCTCAGCACCACTTCCAGCTTTTTGCTATGTATGTGGTCCTGAGGAGTTGAACCCCCTTCTTTGTGCATGCTAGGCAAGCACTCTACCACTAGGCCAAACGCCTGGCTCAAGAATAAGTTTTGTTTACATAACAAAATATGGCATTTTTTTTGCCAGTCCTGGGACTTGAACTCAGGGCCTGGGCATTGTCCCTGAGCTTTCTCAAGGCTAGTGCTCTACCACTTGAGCCACAGCACCACTTCTAGCTTTTTCTATGTACATGGTACTGAGGAATCAAACCCAGGGTTTCATAAATGCTAGGCAAGTACTCTGCCACTAGGCCACACTTCCGGCCCTACAATCTTTAAAGATAATTCTGAGTCTCTGCAGATTATAATGAGAGTATAGACTTAAATCTCAGGAGGCTGAGATTTAAGATTCCTATTTTGAAAGCAACCCAGTCAGGAAAGTCTAAAACTCTTGTTTTAACCATCAAAAATCCAGAAGGGGAGCTATGGCTAGGTGGTAGAAGCTGGAGGAAAAAAAGCTGAGTGACAGCAGCCAGACCTTGGGTTCAAGTCCCAGTATTGACACAGACATAATTTTTTTTTAATCTTATCTCCTTAGTCTCTTGTAGCCAGGGTTTTTGAATTGTTTGACTTTAATGACACTGAAGTCAGGGCTTGGGTGATGTTCCTGAGCTCTTTTGCTAAAGGCTAGCACTGTATACCACTTATGCTTTTTGAGTGGTTAATTGGAGATAAGAGTCTCAAGTGGACTTTTCTGCCTGGGTTGGCTTTGAACCACAGTCCTAGATCTCAGCCTCCTGAGTAGCTAGGATTATACACATGAGCCACAGGCTCCTGAATAAATTTTTTTTGCTGCTCTTGGGACTTGAACTCAGGGCCGGGGTGTTGGTTCTCTACCATTTGAACCACTATTTGTATTCTAGAATGTTCCTCCATCAGGGTTTGATTGGTACTTCCTGAGAATTGTGATCAGATTGTGCATTTCCAGTCAAAATATGACCCAAGTGGGTCAGGTCATTCTCCAGAAATCCCACTTAGATGTACATGACATCCCTCTGTCCCCTCCTGCCCCCCTGGTCCTGGGACTTGAACTCTGGACCTGGGCACTATCTCTGACCTCATTTTCAAGGACAGCACTGTACCATTGTGGTCATAGCACCACTTTTGGCTTTATCTGTGATTAACTGCAGATAATATTCTCAAAGACTTTCCTGCCTGGGATGGCTTTGAATTGTGACCCTCAGATCTCAGCCTCTTGAGTAGCTAGGGTTACAGGTATGAGCTTCTGGTGCCTATTTGGTCAAAATAATGCCCATTTCTTTTGTATAGTCACCATTCTTTCTCCCATAACTAGCAATCTGTGGAGAAATACTTTAAGACAATATAAATATCTAGTTGTACATAAAGTTTTCTTCACACATATGAAATTGGTGGTTTTTGTCTAAGTCTTTGGTAGATGAAAACGATGTTTTCAGACTCAAATACATACTCCATGTTTGCCAGTCAGCACTCAGCATTTTACTGGAAGCATTTTACTCTTCTTTCCTACTCATTCACTTCTATTTGATTTGTATGGAATCCCTTTTTTCAGTGATTTATGATTAATTACTAGCATTAATTATTTTAATGCTTAAATATCCTAGATTTGGCCATTGGGAGCCACTTCAACCTGAGAGCTTAGGACATACATTTTTTTGATTTTTAAAGATATTCCTGGGCCCGGAGTGTGGCCTAGTGGTAGAGTGCTTGCCCACCATGCACAAAACCCTAGGTTCAATTCCTCGGTACCACATTCACAGAAAAAGCCACAAGTGATGCTGTGGCTCAAGTAGTAAAGTGCTAGCCTTGAGAAAACTCAAGGACAGTACCTAGACCCTGAGTTAAAGCCTGTGGACTAGAAAAAAAAGGGGGGGAGGGTATTCCTTATCTTATGGCATAGCAGGATGTCCCAAACTCATCTTAAACTTTTTTTTTGCTAGCCTTGAAAGCTGCCCTTTCTACAAGGAGTCAAATGCCCCCAAGTGGAGAATGGCTTCAGATACCAAGATCTAGATATACTCATTACTCTTTTGCTTTTAGGCACACATAACCAAAATCTATACACACACTTATGTAAACACATATACTCATGTGTAAGTACACATAGGTGAACATACCTGTGTGGACACAGACGTAAAACATATTCTTATACATGTTTAAGAAATAGTAATTTTGTAATAAACCTTTAATTCCCATCCATTTCCACAGGCTTCTTCCCTGCCTTCCTCTGTGTTTATCTCCCGGCAGGGTGGGAATTCCTGCTCCTGAATATCAATGTGTCGATTCATTTGCATAGCCTTACTATGCCTAAAATAGTGTCTCCATTCGTATCAGTTCAAAAATAAAACATGATTAAAAAGTAATTCAGGGTGTGTTGACAATGTGTTCGAACCTTTCATCTATTTCTCACAAGGCTTTCTGTGTTTCTATATTCATTTAGGACTGTATTTAGCCGTCATTTTTGTCTGAGGATCAATGAATAGAGGGACCTAAATTTTTGTAGGCAAGTTCCCAGCTGTGCACCGATCTGGAGTCAAAGGCTATGGATATCTTCAGGCTTCTGATCTGCCTCTGGGGTTACCAAATTACCTTACGAACGGGCCGAAATAAAGTCACACTCGCACCGGAAGTGTACGAGGCTGTGCCAACCTCCAGCTACCAGAATGCCTCCTCCCTAGGCATTCCAGGCCAGCTCAGGCCAGGGCGCACGGCCTCGCGGTGCAGTGCTTTCCTGGCTGGCACGAGGCACCGGGAAAAGGCAGAGGTGGAGCTGTGGCTCGAGTGGGAGCGCTCAGCCTTGGGAAGCCCGAGGACGGTGCGCAGGCCTCAGGACTGCGGAGCTGACCCAGGACCGGCTGAGGGAGAGGAGCCGGTTCAAACCGCTTTGGGAAGGACGGCGCTGGTCGCGGGATTTCACGGCGCCAAGGCGAGACGCACAACTCCGGAGAGACGGACCACTGCCAACAGGGCGTCGTGGCGGGGGCGGCGGCGGCCACGCTCCGGGGCAGTTAGCAAGCGCGGGCGTTCCACCCGTGTCCACCGGGCTCCTCGGAGATCGGAGAGCACGCGGGCGCGCGGCCCGGGGAGGGGAGGGGAGGGGGGGCGGCCCCGGGGAAGGGGGCCCCGCGGAGGGGAGGGGAGGGCGGGCCCGGGAAGCGCGGCGCGGACGGCGCCCCCCTCGGCCCGCGCCCTGTGGATCCGGCGAGGACGGCCTCCGCCGCCTCCAGGCCCGGGCCGCGGGGCGCGGGGCGCGGGGCGCGGGGCCGCCGCGGGAGAGGAGGACCAGACTCCGCTGCCAACTCTATCCATCACCGAAATCCAGGCGGTCCGGCCAGGACGCCTCCTCCGCAGCCCGCGTCCCCGGTCGTCGGGGGCTCGCCAGTCTCCCGCGACGGGAGCCAGAGCCACCGAGACCCCGCCGGCTCCACCTCACTTTTGTTCCTACTCCGACGCTCCCTGCGCCTCCTCCTCCCCGCCACGCCAGCGCAGACCCGCGAAGCTCCGCCCCCTGCCCCGCCCCCCACGCGCGGCCAATCAGAGCGCGGCCGGCGGCAGCCCCGCCCCTCCGCGGCGGTTCCGGCCGAGCGGGCGGCAGAGCCCAGGCCGCGCCGGTGCCGAAGGCGGCGCCGCTGGCGGAGGCCGACAGGGCCTGGGCGGCCGGCGGCGCGGAGGTCGCCTGGACGCGGGCGCTCTGGGCTGTGAGGGGCGAGGTGGGCGCCGCGGCCCGCCCGGGATGGGCCGGCCGGGGCCCGGCGAGGCGGAGGCCGACGCGAGGGCGGCGCTCGGGCCCAGCCTGCGGGGCGGGCGGCCGGCGGGCTGAGGCGGCGGCGGGCGCGGAGGAAGGGGCCGGCCCAGGCGGAGGCGGGGCGGGGGCGGCGCGGGCCGGGGCTCGGCGGGCGGGGCGCGGCGGCGGCGGCGGCGGCGGCGGCGGCGGCGGCGGCGGCCGGACAGCGCCCGGGTGCGGACGCGGCGCGGCTCCATGGGCGGGTGCGTGGGCGCCCAGCACGACTCCTCGGGCAGCCTGCACGAGACCGCGGAGGGCGCTGGAGGTAGGTGAGCGCCGGGGCGCCGGCCCATTGTTCCGGCCTCCCGCCCGCGCCCCGCCCCCGCCCCCGCCGCCCCAGCGCCTCGCGGAACAAAGTCCCGCGCGGGCCGCGGCCTCACGAGCGTGGCGCGCTCGGCGAAGGGCGCGCAGCCGGCGGGGGCGCGCAGCCGGCGGCGCGGCGGCGGAGGGCGGGGGGCCGCGGGGCGGGCGGGGGCCAAGCGCGGGAGGCGCCCGCCGACGGCCCCCGCCCGGCGAAGGCGGCCGGGCTCCGCTCCCCCGGGCCCGGGTCGGATGACAGCGGGCCCGGCAGGGCTGGCCCGCAGCCGCCGTCCAAGTCCCCAGGCTTCGGAGCGGGGCCGCCCGCCGACGGCGGACTAGTCCCATCCCCAGCCAGCCCGGGTCAGGGTTAGAGCGCCCGGGGGCGAGAGCCCGGTGTGCGGGAGTCGAGTAAGTCGGAGCCCGGGCTCAGCCCCGCGGCGTGGTGGAGGCGTCCGAGTCGGCGGCCCGGGCCTGCGGGGCCCGCGCCGGGGGACGGAGCGGCCGCGCGGCTCGGCAACGCCTCCTCCCGAGCCGCCGGGCGCGGAAGTTCCCCGGTTGTTTGGAGATGGGAGGGTTGCAACTCTTGTTAACCTGCGGACGTCTGGACCGCTCGCCTTTGCCATCTCCTAACCGTCCTCGGTCTTGACCGCTGCTCCGTGACTGAGTCCCGGGCACGGATGGAGGCGTGGGAAAGTGCAAGGCTGCTTGGACGAGGCTACTTTGTCGTACGTGCGAGGGCGCAGCGTAGTAGACAGTGTGGCGAGAGAGGATGGAAGGGAATTTAAGCAGCCTCGGGCGGCTGGGGGTCAGATCGGTGATCATGGGGTAACAAGCATGTTAGTGTTTGTAATGTGTAATTTTTTTCACGCTCGTTAAAAAATTTCTCAGTTGTTTTCAGCAGAAGAGAACTAATTTAAGCCTCTTGGTAGTGCAACTTGTAGGATCGACGAGGCATCATTAGGGTTTTAAAAGCTTGAAATCTTAGCTTTGGACTGCTTTACCTTTCTGAAGATAAGTTTTAATGAAAAAAGGATACTGACCACCGACCCTTATTTCCTTCTGAAGAGAGGATGTGGCCTTCACTAGGGTGGAAGAAGCGGCGGTGGATACTGTATATGCATATATGGATATACAGATATATACAGCTTAGGCGTGTTTTGGGGGTCAGCATGTTAAAGAGTGCTTGTTGGGGGGTGCGGATACTGGAGCTTCAACTCGGGCACTTTTCTGCCCTGCTCAAGGCTGGCAATCTACCACTTGAGCCACAGTCCCACTTCTGATTTTGTGGTGCTTATTTGAAGAGAAGTTTCAGGCACTCCTGCCTGGGCTGGCCTTGAGCTGTGATCTTAAATCTCAGCCACCTAAATAGCTAAGATTACAAGTTTGAACCACTTGTGCCAGAAACACACTTGCCTTTTTTTAAGTCAGTTTCTTTTTTTTTTTTTGGTTAATGGAACAGGAAAGAGTGTATGCTTTTCAACATATGATGGTGATGATTAGTAGTTTTAGTATGGATATATTGTATTGTGAACATTCTTAACATGAAGTATTATGATACAGTCTTTAGACACTATTCATAACCTTTAAATTCACAATGTTGTATAAGGATAGCCAATTGAGAATGTCTTGAACTTTTCCAGGTATCAGCCTGCCTTATTAAAAAAAAACTATTAAGTAAATTTTTAGATATTTGCTATACTGTATTTTCCATTTTTTCTCCAGATCAAGTGTCTTGGTAGCAGATCATTAGTGTGGATCAGGAAATGTCTCTTATTAGGTTCCTTCTCTGAGGGGATTTGGGAAATTTTCCAAGGGATCATGAAATAGGGAGTTGGACTAATTTACATACCATTTACGTTATTATTTTGGAATTGTTTCTCTTATCATCCTTCAGCCTACCTTGCCTATAAATCAGATTTGAGTTTCAGCTACTTAGGCTTTTCCTGTTTCTTTTTATGCCTAATTTTAATCGTGGAAGGCATATCAAAGGAGTTACGCAGGATGTTTTAACAGTTTGTGCTGGACTTAGATACCCCTAGAATTTCCCATTGATTTTGACATTTTAATAAATATTCTTTATGGTTATCTGCTGTATTAAGATAACATTGTGATTCTGGGACTACAAGACAAGGCTATAGCTATGGCATTTGTAAAGAATTAAATCCCTTATTACTTTTTAAGAAATAGGTGGGGGGAAACTGGCCAAAGATAGCCAATGTACTTATTTCCTTAGGTCACCTCTGTGATGAAAGTAGTGGGGTACAAAATTCTAACTGTGATTCTGTCATTTTTTTTTTTCATATCTGTTAGCTGGCCTCGTGTTTCCAGGTCTCCAGGAGGGTAACTCAGTGCTGGACATTCATTGCTTTACTCTTTATTTCAGAATGTCTTGGGAACATCACAAGGTTCTTCTAGATTCCCATTTTAGCAGCCTTACAGACACCTACTCAATGAATAACAATAGTTTTTGAATGATAATATCTGCCACTTACCTGGTATTTGTCATGTAATAGGTCCTGTGAAAAGGGATTCTTTTTTTTTTTTGGTCAGTCCTAGGGCTTGAACTCTGGGCCTGGTCCCTGAGCTCTTCAGCTGAAGGCTAGCACTCTACCATGTTGAGCCACATTGCCACTTCTGGTTTTCCAGTGGTTAGTTAGAGGTAAGAGTCTCAAGGAGTTGTGTTCGTGGGCTGACTTTGATCTGTGATCCTCAGATCTCAGCCTCCTGAGTAGCCAGGATTACAGGTGTGAGCCACCAGCACCTGGCTGGAAATCGTTCTTTGAGTCCTCAAAAACCCTGTGAGGTATATTACCTCTACAGAAGGAGAGATTGAAGCCCAGTGAAATTAAATAACTTGCTCAACATCATATAACTTATATATGGCAACCAGAATTAAATCTAAGGTTGCTTGGGAGGCAGGAGCAGGATTTTTGTTGTTGTTTTTTATTGTATTAATGCAACCAGAGGTAAAAATTAGCAAAGTCTTATGTTTAAAAAAAAGCTAGGCAGCTTGCTTGCTTGCTGTCTTTCCTTCTTCCCTTTCTCCTTCCCTCCCTCCTTCTTGTTCTTGTTTCTTTTCTTTAAAAAAATGGTAAAGCACATTACCTTCCTGTTTTAATCTTTTTTGATGGGGGTAGAGGGGTAAAAGAGGATACTGGAGATTGACACACAGCCTTTTTTTTTTTTTTTTTTTTTTTTTGCCAGTCCTGTGGCTTGAGCACGGTCCTGTCTTTGGGCTTTCTTAAGACTAGAGCTCTACCACTTGAGCCACAGCACCACTTCTGACTTTTTCTGTGTATGTGGTACCCAGGAATCCAACCCAGGGCTTCGTGCGTGCTAGGAAAGCACTCTACCACTAGGACACATTCCCAGCCTTTTTTTTTTTTTAAACATAAGACTTTGCTAATTTTTACCTCTGGTTGCATTAATACACTAAAAAACAACAACAAAAATCCTGCTCCTGCCTCCCAAGTAGCTGGAATTACTAGTATGCACCACCCATCTATCCACAGTTCATTGGCATCAATTATATTAATAATTTTGTAGGATCATTGCACTGTCTGTAGCCAACATTTTCTTCACTGTAAACAGAAATTGTGATCTCTTAACCAATGGGGCTATCAGTTTCTTGTAGTCTATGGATTTGCCAGTTCTAGGTGTTTTCGCATGCATGGAATCTCATAATGTGAAATCTCATAATGTTTGTCATGTTGGTGTAGTTTGTTTCACTTAGCACAGTGTCTGTAAGGTACATCCTTTTTTTTGTCAATATCTAATAAATACATAAATAGGATAAAATAGAATTAAATGCTAAGAAGGACCTGGTGTCTGCTATATCTATTATATCTCTATCTGTTTTTATGGAGAATGGGTTAGATTGAAATGAAACAGAAGGGCTGTCAGTGAAAGTCTCAGCATCTAGTCAGGAAGGCATAGTGTTTCACATTCTAAGATCTTTGCTCTGTTCCCCTGAAATGTAAATGACAATGATGCTGATTATTACGTCTTAAAAATAGCATACCCTAGCAATGTATTTTTTTAAAGAATTTATTAACATTGATTTCTTTACATCATATTTCAAATGACAAGTTTAACAAACAAGTGTTCAAGAAGGGAATCTATATATACAATTACTGGCAGTTTTTAGAACTTAATCAAAATTAGGCTAAGGGTTTGTATGTCATAGATACATATTAGTTTATGAACTAACACATTATGTCTATAGAGTCATAGGTTTTTTTGTCTATGTAGTTTTGTTTATATTCCCATTACCATGTCCATAGCATTGGGTATGCAAATATTGAGTCCTCACTCTTGTACTCTTTGGATCTAATAGCCACATAGTAAGGATACCATGCGCCTTTTGTTCCTTAGGTCACTCAACATGATTCGCTCTAGATTCATCCACTTCCCTGTGAATGTCATTATCTTGTCTGTTGGCTATGTAGAATTCCATTGTATATATATATACCACATTTTCTGTATCCATTCATCTGCAGTAGGGCATCTGGGTTGTTCCCATTGCCTGGCTATTGTGAATAGTGCAGAGATGAACATAGCTGAGCAGGTGTTCTTTTCATATCTTGGGTTATGATGTCCAGGGTAGATGCCCAGAAGTGGTATAGTGGGATCGTAGGGAAGGTCAATTTTCAGTTCTTTTAAGAAACCTCCACACTGCTTTCCAGAGTGGCTGAACTAGTTTACAATCCCACCAGCAGTGTAGTAGGGTTCCTTTTTCTCCACATACCCTGCCAATGTGTTTTTAAATTTTAAGAAATAATTTCCTATCTTCCCTTAGTATATTGTTGACTTTTTTTTCTTTCCTTTAGATTAAATAATGTGCTTCCAACATCTCTGTTCTGGTCTTCAGACCACCTGGTGTTTTAAATATTAGGGATTATCATTTTTCAAAAATATGTCTTATAAAAAGTTTCTTTTCTTTGCTGAATACTTTTCATTTGCTTTAAGAGTTAAAAAAAAATCTCATATAGCATGGAGGTAACAGCTCTTTGTGTGCTTGGAACTTCCAACATCTGGATCATCTCAGGGATTGTCATGTGTTTACTGTCTTTTCCATTGGAAATTGGTCACTTATCCCTGGTTCTTTGTGTGTTGAGTATTACGAGTTGTTTCCTGCACATCTTGAACTTTTTTTTTTATAGGTTTTCAAGAACCTTTAAAAGTGTAACCTTTAAAATCTGGAACCTTTTTAAACCTTTTGAAGAATACTACTTTATTTTGTTTGGTTTTGGTTTAGTAGATCATTTACTCTGTTAGTTAGGTTCAGACAGCATGTTCTTTCTTTTGTCTTTTCTTTTCCAGTCTTGGGGCTTGAACTCAGGTCCTGGACACTGTCCTTGGATGCTTTTTGGCTCAAGGTTAGTGCTCTGCCACTTGAGCCACAGCACCACTTGTGGCTTTTTCTGTGTATGTGGTACCAAGGAATTGAATCTAGGGCTTCATGCATGGTAGGCAAGCACTCTACCACTATGCCACGCTCCCTGCCCATTTTCTTTTGTCTTTAGTGATTCTAATGTCCCTTCCCTTTTCAAAGTCTTTGTTAGACTTCATGCCAGCACCAGTCAGGAAGCTATAGGATTTCATTGGTGCTTTTGATCATCAAAGTTTATTTCTGTAGCCATTGTTGCATTGCTCTGGGATCATACCTCTGCATGTACAGATTAGGTAAACCTGGGACTTGACTTGGTTCAATTTCAGAATTTTATTCTTCAGCCTTTTTTTTTTGCCAGTCCTGGGGCTTGAACTCAAGGAACCAAACCTGGGTCCCTGTGCTTGCTAGCAAGCACTATCCCAGTAGGCCACACTCCAGCCCCTTCTTCAGCTTTTTCTACTCTGCAGTTCCCCACTGTGTTCTTCATTCACATAGCCTCTTTCCTTTGCCTCAGAGTTGTTGCCAGTGCTGCCACATGGTCTGCATAGCTAAAGCTGCCTTAGGGTAATGTGGTGGCACAGTGACCAAAATGGACAGAGGAACTCAGAAAACTGAATCATCTCACTATGTTTTTTTAGATTTAAAAAAATCTAAAAAAGATTGCCTTTTTTTTTTTGAGAGCTCCTTCTTTTTGCTATTGTAGCCCAAAGAATCTTTGTCAGTTCATTTAGTATATTTTGTTACCTGTTTCCATACTTGAACTAGTTTCAGATCTGAGAGGAAAAGGGAGGAAAGCATGAAGCTCACCCCAGTAGGGAATGTTATTCAATTTTTGGTTTCTCCCCATCTGCATACTGTTTTGAACTTTCAGAACTCTCAGTTGCTTTTCCTATTTTTTTTGTCCTAAATGTTTGCCATAGCTATGAGGGAGATTTATTCCAGTGGGCTTAATGATTTGGCCTGTAACAAATGTCTAAAAGAATATTCCAACACTAATATGGGAGGAAAGAAAAAAATATCCTGAAATAAGAATTTATTGAATGGAATTTAACAGTCTTTTTAAATATTGTTGCTGACTTACATTCTGTGTTCCAAGTAAGCACCAGCCCATTAATGGGGATTTTCTTATAGCTCTTTTCTGTTGTTGGTTTCTCATGGTTGATGTGTCTGTTAGGTTTCACTGTCTAAGAGACATGAGAATATGTAGACAGGTCTGTGGGTATTAGTTTGGGGTGTGAGTGCACATGTGTGTATGCATGTTTTCCCTATAGAAATTTAAACTGAATAAAGATCTATGGAAACTCAAGATTCATCTCCTGAAATCAAGAAGGTACCTGTGGCCTCTAATTCACTTCAGACTTGTTCTTCCCCCTCCTCCCCTCCTGCGTTTACTGGCTTGAGGATTTGTCTGCCCTGGCTGGCTTGAGCCTCACATCTCAGCCTCCTGAATAGCTGGCAGTCTGCCACTTGAGCTTCTCTACTTCTGGCTTTTGACTAGTTAATTGGAGATAGGGCTGGCTTTGAGGGGAACGTCTAGTGGGAAATGTTTATGTTTTTTGAGGGCATATAGTGTGGAAAGGGATAATGGTACCCTGGCCCACATATTCTTTCTTTGTCCAGATATAATCACTTTGCCTCCACCATGTGCTCCCACCAGGATGTGCTATCTAACCACTGGCCTAAATTACCAGGGCTAGTAAATCATAGGCTGAAACTTTCAAAAATGTGAGCCAGCCTTTTCAAGTTATAGATAGATGACTGCTGACTCATGTTCCCAGCCCATACCCATTATGTAGTCACTTGCACATTTCTTGTAACCAATATTTATTTCAGTTAGGTCAGGATGCGGTGATAGACTGGATAACAGAAGAGGATGGTTGATTTGATGTCCATCCAGAGCCCTTTTTGAGTATACCTGGCTGCTTTCTGTTTGTCCTCACATAGGTATGATAGTTTTTTTCTACTGTCTCATTGTACAAGGGCACTAAATTTTACTTACAGTGTGGTAGTGGCTAGGTTGTGGTATATATTCCGCTTACTAGATTAGAGAGTTGTGGCTTAGTAGTCAAGCATTCTGTTCCAATTCTCAGAACACTACTGTTACTCCGAGCTTTTATTTGTGGCAGTCCCCTCCTTCTTCAGTGTCTTTAGATGAATGTAGAAGCCGTCTTTATGATCTAGGCAGACATCTGTGAACCAGAATGGTAATGGGAAGGAGATAGTGGGGAGTACACTGATAGACCACGTGTGTATATTGTATCGGGAAGAAAGGGATGGCAGCAAAGTTTAACAGAAGAGGTCACAGAGAAAGTGGAGCAACATAAGGTCATGTGTTAAGGGACGAAATAGAAATGGAAATTGAACAGATAAACACTTAAAACAAGAACAAAAAAATGATGTTTGGGCTTTTTATTTACTAGATAAAAGTATAGGTAACAAGGATTAGAAACGGAGAAATAGAAGAAAACATGAAAAAAGATCAGTTCTAATTACAGACAGAAGGAAAGAATACATGGGAAAGGGCAGGAGGAAAGGGCAGAAAAAAATGAGGTAATGTTGAATACTGTTGTGCCTCAGATATGAAGACTGCAGAGAAGAGGAAGGGAGAGAAAAGAACCCTGCAAAGAGAATGGGAGGGAAAGCACAAAATTACACATCAGATAGACAAATCCAGTGCAAATGAATAAGGTCAACAACAGATTTGCATGAGCCAAAATAGATTTTTTTTTTCCACTTGTTGGCCTGTCGTGTGTAAATGTGTGCAGCAGGCATACCCATTCTTCCAATGGGAGTCTGAAGTCTGTTACCTGTCTGCCAGGCCTCCTGAGCAGCTACCGCTATCATGCAAGCTCCCAGTACATTTAGCCCTAGGTTAAACTGCTCTTTGAGGCCCTGGGATCATTTTCCCTCTCTTCAACCACCTCTTGTAACCAGTTCACACCCAAACTCTATGGCCATGATTGTTCGAGCTGTAGAACACCTTTTACCACCAAGTATAGCGTTTCTATGATAGACTAATTGCTGGCTCACAAATCCCTGTACTGGGATTAAGGCTTGTAGATCTGTGGGCTTTTTCTGCAGCTAGTTTTGACAGTTTGTTGTCTTTGTGTGGACTCTTTAGTGATCCCTTCCTGGGGAGCTAGGGATGGGTTTGGAACTTCTCAAAGCTTTTCTTCTTTTGCTTTGTTTTGTCTGTTTCTACTTTCCCATTACCCTCCTTTGTAGTTAGTTCCTGGTTCTCTTCTTTTGTCTAGTCTTTTCTCTGTTGCCACATGGCACTCTACTTCTGAGCCATACTTCCTTGCCCTTAATCATATATATGATATATATTAATATAGGATATGTTTTATATATATATATATTTTTTTTTTTTGCCAGTCCCGGGGCTTGAACTCAGGGCCTGAGCACTGTGCTTGGGCTTTCTCAAGGCTAAAGCTCTACCTCTGGAGCCACAGCAAGCACCATTTCTGGCTTTTTCAATATATGTGGTACCGAGGAATTGGACCCTGGTCTTCGTGCATGCTAGACAAGCACTCTACCACTAGGCCAAACTTCCGGCCAAAACCTTGCCCCTTATTTATTTATTTATTTATTTATTTATTTATTTATTTTTGCGCCAGTCCTAGGGCTTGAACTCAGGGCCTGAGAACTGTCCTTGGGCTTTTTCCTTAAGGCTAGCATTCTGCCACTTGAGCTACAGCACCATTTCTGGCTTTTTCCCATGTATGTGGTGCCCAGGAATCGAACCTGGGTCTTTGTGCATGCTAGGCAAGCACTCTACCACTAGGCCAAACTCTCGGCCCCCTTGCCCCTTATTTTTATGTTTTACTGCTATACAGGATTTCAGGCAACACCCCCTAAGTTTTTTGTGAAAATATTCAAATCTTAAAGTGAATAGTATGCTGAACCTTTATATACTTCCCCCGTGTACATTCAGTAGTTGTTTATACTATATTTACTTTTTTCTTGTGTATGTACATGTATGTAGGTATGCGTCCAAACCATTTGAAGGTTGTAGAGAGATAGTATGAGTTTACTCTTAAAATTTTTAACACATCTCTCATGTTTTCCTATATTGCTATAATACCGTTATGCCAAAAACATTAAACTGCTTTTTATTTTTGTTTTTGTTGGTCACGGTGCCTGGGCACTGTCCTTGAGCTCTTTTGGCTTACGGCTCATGCTCTCCCACTTTGAGCCACAGTGCCACTTCTGTTTTTCTTCTGGTTAATTGAAGGTAAGAGTCTTCTATACTTTTCTTCCCATATCAAACCGTGATCCTCAGCTCTCAGCCTCCTAAGCAGCTAGAATTACACGCATGAACCACCAGCACTTGGCCTTCATGACATCTTAATACTTGTATTCTTATTTTTAATCATGCCTATTAATTGCTTGAGGTAAAGGAAAGACCCATATTGCTATGTTGTACCTATGTATATTATAGGTACATTTTTTTTTACCTATAAGAAAATAAAACATGTCTTGAAACAGTATTTTGTCTTGACCATGATTAAGAGTGGATGAATATGATCCAGAGGTTTCTGGGGAAAGAATGAAGGCAGTTTTTTTTTTTTAATAGTAAATGTAGAAGAACTGAAAAAAATTTCTAGAATAACTTTCTTTTTAAAAATGATTGCTCAGCCGGGTGTGGTAGCTCACGCATGTAATCCTAGGTACGCAGGAGGCTGAGATCTGAGGATCGAGGTTCAAAGCCAGCCCGGGTGCTAGAGACTGGGAGTCTCTTTTATCTCCAATTAACAACTAGAAAAACTGGAAGTGGCACTGTGGTTCAAGGGGTAGGATGGTAGCCTTGAGTTGAAGAGCCCAGACTCCAAGCCCCACAACCAACCAAAAAAAAAAATTACATTGCTTTTGTTCCTAATTAAACTAGGAAGAAAGAACCAAGAATTGTTGGCCTTCTTCAACTTGGAAACAAATTTTGGCAATAAGAGATAAAGGAAATATACTCTCCTAATATACTGTAAGCAATGGCAAGTATGAAGCAGCTCTTACAGGAAGAACTTTGTGCTAAAATCTTAATCCCTAAGTACCTGGACTACAGGAATATTCCGACCGACACAGGAGGGTTCTTTTAATTTCTTGGGTTTTAGGTAGTGAAATAATAGATGTTTTGTTGTTTTGTGACTTTCTCACAATGATAAGAAAAATTATTGTTCCTCTGGTGTATATAATATGCATGATAGCAAATATTTCTCTGAAATTACTTAGGTAGACTTGAAATTTCAAATAGATACTTTACTGAGTTGATCTGTTTATTATTGTGTACTGTCTTCTTGCCCAGTGTAAAGAGATTGTATATAAATTCTTTCTGACTCATCTAATTGATAATATAGCAGAAAGTAAAGTTTTCCTTTACATTGAGTTTTGCCACATACCCTTTCTTTCCTATTCATTCTGTCACTCACTTTCCACCCACTCTTTAATGAAGCTTAGATTTCCTATCAAACTATTTTTTGTTGGTGGCACTGTGTAACCCTATGGATCCATTCTTTTCTGTGATTCTATAGGGGACAGTGTGACCTATGACACATGGATCATTCATTGGTGGTGTGTGTTGGTTAGGTGTCTGTTGCCCTATTTAGTTGTCCATTGGTGGCATGTGCTGGTTAAGAGTATCTGGTGCACCATGAAATTGTTTTACAAGGATAGAGAGAGGTATAAGAGAGTGATGAAGGATTAGTTTGATTGAGACTGTCCCCTTATTCAATAAAAGTATCCTAAGAAGTAAGTTTTTAAACTTTTTTGCCAGTCCTGGGGCTTGAACTCAGAGCCTGAGCAACGTCCTTGGGCTTTCTCAAGGTTAGTGCTCTGCCACTTGAGCCACAGCACCACTTCAGTTTTTTCTGTGTATGTTGTACTGAGGAATTGAACCTGAGTCTTTGTGCATGCATTTTACCACTAGGCCCAACTCCTGGCCTGCCTGTAAGAAGTCATTTTAAATTATGGATTTTGGTTCACAGTAGAATTAAAAATAAAGTATATGAAGTTTCCCTTATATTGCCTTCCTGGACATCTCTCACAAGAGTGGTACATTTGTTGCAATTATAATTCTTTGTAGTCTTCCTTTGGGGAAGGCCTATTGAGGGGAGAGGCTCTCCTAACTGGTTATTGAACATTTTGCATAGAGCTGTCTCCCTTTGCTTTGTCAAAATAGATTAGATTAATTTCAGCCAGAAATTATCAAGTGGGTGAAAATAGTTGGTAGAGAAACTCATGCCTAAATTTGGTGAGAAAAATCCAAGGCAATAATACCTATGTAACTTTTCTTATAAAAAGAGTATCATTTTGGAATTTTGATGTCATTTTTTTTTTTCAGTTGCTCTAGGTCGGAACCAGCCTTTGAAAAGGGAGAAGCCAAAATGGAAAAGCGATTATCCTATGACAGATGGCCAACTACGCAGCAAGAGGGATGAGTTTTGGGACACAGCACCAGCTTTTGAAGGCCGAAAAGAGATCTGGGATGCCTTAAAGGCTGCTGCACATGCCTTTGAGAGCAATGATCACGAACTGGCACAGGCAATCATCGACGGTGCAAACATAACATTACCACACGGTAGGTCAGATGTCCTCAGACAACGAGAGCACACACATAGGAAGGGACTTTGGCTTTTCTGTAGCAAAGAGTAGCATTCCTCTTCTTGCTATGTTTTTCAGCTGAAGACAGTTTACTTTGAGTTTATATCATTTTATTTTCATTCATTCGTTCTTTCATTGGCAGAACTGGCTTAAAGCAGTAAACTACTTGCCTATCATGCATGAAGCCCTGGGTTTGATTCCCCACATACACAGAAAAGGCTGGGAGTAGTGCTGTGACTCAAGTGGTAGAGTACTAGCCTTGAGCAAAAGAAGCTCAGGGACACTGCCCAGGCTCTGAGTTCAAACCCTGGGGCTGGAAAAAGAAAAAAGAAAAAAATTCATCTCAGAAAATAGAACAGTTGAAAACTATTTTCATAGTTTCCAGATAACCTAGTTGTCTGTAAAGATGCCTTGTTACCTCCTGCTTCCTCCTCTGATTCACATCCCTCAGTACATCTGTAAGTGCTGCCCCCCACCTCCCTACTGTAGGCAAAAAAGGCCTTGCTTCAGTGTCTCAGTATATACCTTCACATACCATACTTTATCTTAAGGCTTATGTGTAGCATAAGCAACAGACTTAGAAGTGTTCTCAAGGATGGTGTTGATGATTATAACCGTGAGCATTGTCAGAAACCTCTCTTTGCTTAGGAATGTGACTAAAGACAACTATAAACTTCAAATGTTTACAGAGATACATACATTCTGATCCATGCTTGCACTTTTTTTGGTGGGGGGGCAGTCCTGGGGGCTGAACTCAGGGCCTGAGCACTGTCTTTGGGCTTTTCCTCAAGATTAGTGCTCTACCACTTGAGCCATAGTACTACTGTGTATTTAGTACCAACAGATTGAACCCAGGTCTTCGTGCTTGCTAAGTACTACCACGAAGCCAAACTCCCGACTTGCACATATTCTTACTGGTCTCCTTGATTAAAAACTTGGATAAGAGATGTGACTCATGTTAGGGTGTTTGCCTAGCAGTTGTGAGGTGCTGAGTTCAGAAGATTGACAATGTTCACAGTATAATTTGGGTGTTAATTTTGTATTTATATTTTTTTTCTTTTTATTTATTAAATTTATTTTTCTCAGGATTGTTTTAGGGGAATACTATGTGTTCGAACTCGGGGGCTCGTGTTTGCTATTATGCCACTTGAGCCACACTCCTAGACCTTTCTTCATTTCTTTTTCAGATAAGGGCTTCTTGTTTTCCCAGGCCAGTCTGGACTACAGTCATCCATACCAGGGATGCAAGCATGGACTGCATTCACTGTCTCCTTGGTTGGGATGGAGTTGTGTTAATTTCCTGTCTGGATGGCCTGCCACGTTAGCTAGGATTGCCAGTGTCATGCACTGTGACTGGCTTCTCTTTTGTTTTCATGTTACTGGTTTTTTTTTTTTTTTTTAGGCTATCAGTCTTCAGATCTGTATAATAGGTAACCACCTAAAAATCCCTTTCTATAATTTTCTATTAATTCTGACACTGTCTCACTTAGTTTACATTCTTAGAGAAATGATGTTTCTTATTGTCTAATCATCTGCTTTATGCCTTTTTCTTTTTTGTTGGTTGTCAGGCTTGAACTCTGGGCCTGGGCACTGTTTCTGCATTCTTTAGTTCAAGGCTAAGCACTCTCCCATTTTGAGCCACTTCCAGTTTTCTGGTGGTTAATTGGAAATGAGTTTCATGGACTTGGAGCTAGAAGTTTAGCCTAGTGGTAGAGTGCTTGCCTAGCATGCAGGAAGACCCAGGTTCAATTCCTTGGTACCACATACATAGAAAAAGCCAGAAATAGTGAAGTGGCTCAAGTGGTAGAGAACTAGCCTTGAAAAAGCCCAAGGTCAGTGCTCAGGCCCTGAGTTCAAGCCAGGATTGGCAAAAAAAAAATATATATATATATATAGATAGATAGATAGATAGATAGATAGATAGATAGGTAGGTAAATAGCTAGATATCTTATAGACTTTCATGCCTAGGCTGGCTATGAGCCATGTTCCTCATCTCAGCCTCCTGAGTAGCTAGGATTATAATGGGAGCCACAGGTACCCGACCACCTTATGCCCTTTGACTATGCCAAATACAAGATGTTTAATTTACTGTTCTGGTCAGATTTTCAGTTCTGCCTTAGCTTTCTAAATAACTGTTCCCAAGAAACATTTTTTTTTTCCCCAAAGCTGCTGATTCTTTATTATGGAAAGCTTACTAGCATAGGCTTTTATTGAGCACCACTGATCACTTTTTTTTAACATAGCTAAAAAGGATCCGTTTCCTTTTGAAGTATTTGTAATACAATGCTGTTCCAGTATGACTTCTTTTTTTTAATGTGCCAGTCTTGTGTTTGAACTCATATGGCCTATATAACCTTTCTGAGCTTCTACTCAAGGCCAGTAATGTGGTGGACCTTCAGTGCCCCAGCAGGACTCTTTTTTTTTTTTTTTTTTTTTTGGCAGTACTGAGCTTTGAATTAGGGATCTGGCATAGGCTAAGCAAGTGCTCTACCACTGAGCTGCATCTCTCCTGCTGCTGTCATCTTCTTTCTTAGATTAGGGTGGTGAAGTCTGAAATAACTGAAGTAGGAGGATATCCTAAGTCAGTAGTTTGTCTCTGAATGAGGCCTCTTTGCTATTCGAGTGATGACAAGGGGGAAGCCTGATTCTGGTGTGATCCCATGGGAATATGCTCTACCAGCTGCTACTTCTATTAAAGTCAGAGCCGCTTTAAATAGATCACCACAACATCCAAATGCTCCTGGGCTAAATTAAATATTATTAAGTGTCCCTTTTAGAAATTTGGCTACGTACTCGATCATGTGGGGTTTTTTGTTGTATTTTGGCTTGATTTTGTGTGTGTGTCAGTCCTGGGGTTTTGGTGCCCTAGGAGAACTCAGGGCCTGGGTACTGTCTGTGAACCTTTTTGCTTAAGGCTAGCACTTGAGTCACAGCTCCGCTCCAAGCTTTTCTGGTAGTTACCTGGAGATGAGTCTCAAGGACTTTCCTGCCTGGGCTGGCTCTAAAACACAGGACCTCCGAATCTCAACTTCCTTCGTAGTAGCTAGGATTGTAGATAGATGTGAGCCTAACATCCAACCTTAATGTTGTTTTGACTATCACATGACTGAGCCACCCTGCCTCCTACCAGAAGAGATAGTGATGGTGGTAGGCATGGCCAGTCTTACCAGGTGAATGGGAGTGGTTAGGTACTTAACCTTCTGCTCCTCCTAAAGTCTCACTACAGTCAGAGCCTGTACTTGTCAGTCCTAAAGACTGCTCTTCTGATGTCTGACTTAAGGATACATTTGATGGTTCTTTGATACAATCTTCCTGTGATTTAGGTTTGTAGAAGAACCCGTGAAGTATGATAGTGGATTCAGATGCTTGCAACTGTACTCATTTATGATATTGCTGTTCAGAAGTACTTCCCTATAATTTTTATTCTGAGATTTAAAACTTGAGTGAAAGAGAACCAACATTATTATTTCCTATGGATTTTCTATAGTGCTAGGCAGTTTTACATATGTTTTATTACTGAGTCTTTACAGCTGCCTTGTATGGTGGGTACTATAGTGTGTGTGTGTGTGTGTGTGTGTGTGTGTGTATGTATGTGGGTGTCTGTCTGTCTATCTGTCATAGGGCTTAAACTCAGGGCCTAGGCATTGTCTCTGAGCTCTTTCATTGGAGACTAGTACTCTACCACTGAGCCACAGTGCCACTTCTGGTTTTCTGGTGGTTATTTGAAGAGTCTCATAAACTTCCCTGCCTGGCCTAGCTTTGAACACTGATCATCAGAACTTTGCACTCAGTAGGCATTCTGTCATTTGAGCCTTATGGTGTAGCTAAGGGGCTTGAACTAATAAGTGCCTGGGCACTGTCCCAGAGCTCTTTTGCTCAAGGCAAGCATTCTACCACTTTGAGCCACAGTGCCACTTCCAGTTTTCTGGTGGTTTATTGAAGATAAGAATCTTGGGGACTTTCCTGCCCAGGCTGGTTTTTGAGCTGCAATCTTCAAATCTCAGCCTCCTGAGTAGCTAGGATTTATAGGCATGAGCTACCAGTGCCTGGCATTTCCAGTCTTTAATTTGCTTTCTTTTTCTAAAGGTGAAGCTTAAGTGATTGACCTAGATTTTTCTTTTGTCATGTATATATTATAATTTCCCTGTAAGCATTGTTTTCACCATATCCCATTAAGGTGGTAAATTTCATTAGTTCAAGGTATTGTTTAAAAAAAAAAATCGCAAGATGTCAGGAGTTTGGCCTAGTGATAGAGTGCTTGACTAGCACACATAAAGCCCTATGTTTGATTCCTTGGTACCACATACACAGAAAAAGCTGGAAGTAGTGCTGTGGCTCAAGTGGTAAAGCACTTGGTAGAGTTGAAGAGCTTAAGAACAGCACCCAGAGTTCAAGCTCTACTACTGAAAAAAAGAAAAAGAAAAGGATATCTCCTTAGACCCGTGTTTGATGTAGGATTGTATCATACGTGTGGATTTGTAGTTTCTTTTACAGTGTGGGAGCTAGCTTTGTATGGTTTCTGTACTAATTATGGCTCAGAATATGGTTGCATTTGAGATCCCTTATTTCTCTTTCTTGTGTGTTTACAGTAAATGGTTTGTTATTAAAAAGACACTTGAGCCGGGTGAGGTGGCTCATGTCTGTAATCCTAGCTATTCAGGAGGTTTTGATCTGAGGATTGTGGTTCAAAGCCAACTGGGCACTAAAGACCATGAAACTCTTACCTCGAGTTAACCACTAGAAATCCAGAAGGGGTAGGGTGGTAGCCTTGAGCCGAAGAGCTCAGGAACAGAGCCCAGGCCCAGAGTCCAAGCCCCAGGAACAACAACTAGAAAAAAAGACACTTGAGTGTAATTTCAGCTTTCCTTTAATTTGATCTTAGTACTAATAGTACTAGTGTGTGACTTTTGTGTGATTTCTTCCTCTTCTGCAGTTTTGGTTTAAAATAATAAAGGGGAGGTACAATTAGAAGTTTGATGAAGATGTAAATTAGATACAGCCTGAAGGTCATCATTGGTGATCAGCTGACAATGACTGGCATGTTATGCTTTTCTCCTTACTTGTGATGTGTTAGCAAGAGATGTTTAAACAGAAGTCCTCATCTCAGTTCTTACTTCTGTCTTCTTCCTCTGAAGGTGCACTTACAGAGTGCTACGATGAGCTGGGAAACAGGTACCAGCTGCCGGTCTATTGCCTAGCACCCCCAATCAACATGATAGAGGAAAAGAGTGACATAGAGACTCTGGATATTCCTGAACCACCACCCAATTCTGGATATGAATCTCAGCTCCGTTTGCGCCTTTCCACAGGCAAAGACCTTAAGCTTGTGGTACGCAGCACAGACACAGTATACCACATGAAGAGACGGTTACATGCAACAGAAGGAGTGGAGCCAGTCAGTCAGCGGTGGTTCTTCTCTGGTAGACCTCTCACTGACAAGATGAAGCTGGAGGAACTGAAGATCCCAAAGGACTATGTTGTACAGGTTATAGTGAGCCAGCCTTTGCAAAACCCAACCCCAGTTGAGAACTGATGGATGCTGTCGGCTGATTTGCTGGTCCCTCTACCCCTTTTTATCCTTGTTATGATTTCCTGTTCTATGGCGTGAAATTTATTTTCACTGCTCTCAATTCCCTATGAATGGATTTAGTTCTGAGGAATTACGAGTGAAAAATTCCATCTGTGATGGAGACCAACAAAAATAATAAAACACAAAGAGCCAGCCGTGGAAACTCAAGTAAATACAATCTCTAATTTGAGAAACAGTGAAGAAATAGATGACCATTTGTTTAAAACACTCAACCACTATACAATGCCTGTATTTAAATGATCTGGACTGTAGATGGAGCACTGCACCATGAAGAAAAGCACCAAGCACCTTTTGAATGCATGATTTGGAAAAGATAATCGAATTACATCATTTCCAGAAACCGATAGTCACCAACCAAGGCTTTTAAAAATGGACTCTATGAAGTTTGAGGCTGGCTTCTTTACTGAGTCTTGTTCTCCATAGAGCTTGGCATCTTGTGTGTCAGTGTTTCTTTCCTTACTTCCCTGTGTTGAGCTCCTTGTTTACATTCACACTAAATCTTGGTGCCTTCCAACACGTTTGTGTCAGGCACCCTTCTGGAACACTAGGCAATAATTGAGCTGATGGCATATCATTTCTGATTTTAAATGGATAGTCATTTGAAATGTCCTTTTTCCTTTTGCTGCATAGTTATTTTTGAAACATTCATAGAGCAAAGCAACCTAGACTGAGAAAGCCACTACTACAAAATGTCCTCGTTGATCTGCATACTCGACATTTCCAGAGCCAACCCTCACCCCCACAAGCACAGTTCCTGAGCCAGGGAGCATGGGACTCAAGTATGCTGTTCCCACTACAGAAACAGAAAGTGATTTTTCCACTTCACTTTGCAGGATTGTAAGGAAACCGTTCTGTGTGGACCTAGAAAACTGCCTGTTTTGTCCTTTAGAGAAAATTTGACCTCAGAAATTTCAAGTATGAAAGGTTAAACATTGGCAGTGAGACCAAATGCTGACACGTTTCTTTACATGTTCATCATTTCCAAATCTGTCCAGTCATGGATGGCACTCTTCCTCCCTCATCTTTTCCATCAGAGCAGCAAATTAAGAACCATCTGCAATGTAGCTTATGTGCCTGACAAGTACAGCGGGATAACCTGGTTCTTTGGTACTATGATTGGCTGTAAAGGGCTGCCAAGGGTTATGTTTTACTTGGAGCCTCTGGAAGGTTCTGTAAGAAGAGCATCATAACACCTGACTACCCAGAACCCTGAGAATCTGAGATAGAAAAGTAGAGGGAAGAAGGCACTGCATGATTCTTAATTGAGAAATGTTAAACGTCCACACCTATTTGAACATCAAAGTGCTAATGGGTTTAAGTAAAATGTTTAAAATACTAAATTTCCCATATTCTGATTCTGGTTCAATATGTCTGTAAATGCAGTTTGCAGTTCAGAGAGCTTTTAACTATTTCCCTGTTCAGTTGTTTTAAGGACTGTGGCTTCATCTAGTTGAGATTTGTTGATGATCAAGTGTAACTTCGAAACAAGAGGCTGGAGATGTATGTAGCTCAGTGGCAGAGTACCTTATAGTAACGTACAAGGCCCTGGGCTCACTCCCAAGCACCACCAAAAACAGTAAATAAATTCAGGCAAAGATAGCATTAATTCCAAAGGAGAGTTTTTAAGAGGTGCATGTACAAGGGTATTTCAATGTATTGCCCTGTTATCAAAAGGGTTTTTCTTCGTTTGTGGGCCACACTGTCAAAGATCATCAAGTAGAAGAAAAACAGTATTCTCTTTTTAAGGAAGTGTGATATCAGCAATCATCACTGGTTGGTAGAAAGTCTGGTTTGTTGAGGACTTGCCCTCTCTTGAAGAGCTTTTTATTTTAAAGGAACATATGCTTTGAGTAACAGTTTTCTGGGCATGTTTAACCTGGATGAGAAAACCATGGTGCTGTTTTAATTGTCAATAGGTCGATGTAAGATTGGACCGAAACTTGATGTGTATAATTTTAGTATGTAGGGGTTTTGTGCTTTTTTTTAAAAAAAAAAAAGTTTAATTTTTCTCTTTGTCTTTGCCTTTATTTGGAGTTTTTAGCTGCTAGTCCTCTCTTTAAGGTAATCTGCTTCATTCTGATGAATGATGGGAAGGCTTCAGCTTTAGCTCATTATCAACAAATGTAAGATTCTGCTAGGCCAAATCACTTGGAAATATGCTTCGTCTTTTGCCATTTAATCTTTTTCCAAAATATGTTTTTCCCTCTCTTAAGATGAGGCTGCCAGACCTGAAAGTTGGCACATAGCTGTCATCTCACAGAGGTTGATGCAGAAGAATTTAAGAGTACAAGGCTAGCCTGGACAACATAGAGCCCTTTATCCAGAACACAAAAGCCAAAACAACAATTACACTACAGACCAAATTTATAACTCAGTTTTTATGAAGCACTAAGTTTATTTATTTTTATATCCAAGCAGCAGGTTTTTATTTCCTGAATTTTAATAATTTGATTTAAAGTAGGCAGTACATGCTCATGAGGAAAAAAAAAAGTTGAATATGCCAAGGTAAGAGTCTCCTACTCTCCTCTCCCATTTTCTTCCCTAAGTTTCTGGATATTTGGGGTTTTTTTTCTCCACCCTCACAGGGCTGGTAATTGAATCCATGGCCTTGATTTACATCCCTACCCTCTTGCTAACTTTTTTTTTTTTTTTTTTTTTGCCAGTCCTGGGCTTGGGCTCAGGGCCTGAGCACTGTCCCTGGATTTTCTCAAGGCTAGGGCTCTACCACCTGAGCCTTAGTACCACTTCTGGCTTTTTGCTACATGTGGTACCCAGGAATCGAACCCGGGTCTTCGTGCATGCTAGGTAAGCACTCTACCACTAGGCCAAACTCCCGGCCCCTCTTGCTAACTTTTAAAGATACTCAAACTTGTACAGGCATCATCATCACAGATTATTAAGATGTGTAGATAATGTATTATATATATATATATATGTATGTATGTATTACCTTATTGCGTGGGCTACATAGGGAGAATCATCACGAATAATATGCCAGAACAGATCTCTGTGTAGATGGGTTTTATTGACCTTTATTCGGATCAAGGCTCTACCACCTGTCTGACACGTTCTTGGGTAGGTTCTTAGTCTCTAGACTACAGCTTCCTCATCTGCAAATTGAAGGTAGTACTGTATTTAAACATTTTCTAGAATACTAGATGCATGGCTCAAGTGGTAGAGAGTGGTAGAGCACTTGCCTAGAATTCAGAAGGCTCATTTCAGTCCTAGTACTGCAAAGATAAATTATTTTTTAACTTGTAGATATGTGATCTATACCAACTTATTACCAACAATACAACCAATTAGGGAAGAGAAAAATACCTTGCTAAAAGTACTTCAGTATTACAAAAAGATTTCAAGTTAATACAGGGGCATGTAATAATTATTTTACCCTTAAGATTTGGTTAGTGGCTTAGGCATTAACTCATCAAAAAAGATTCTTAAAAAAACAACAGGGCTGGGAGCATGGCTTAGTGGTGTAGAGTGCCTGTCTAGCTACATGAAGTCCTGGGTTTGATTCCTTGGTACCACATACACGGAAAAGGCCAGAGGTGGCACTATGGCTCAAGTGTTAGAATACTACTCTTGAGAAAGCCCTTTTGAGTTCAAGCCCCAGGACTGGCAAAAATAAAAGCACTCTGGCATTCTCCATTACGCAGGAGGATAAAGCATAACACAGGGACCACTTTCACAGGACTACTGCAGAAGGGTAAACACACAATCCTGTGTCTTAAGATGAACAACCATGCAACCAGGGTTTTCCACAGGTGGTGTACCTACTGGAAGCACACCAGTCACATCTGTGGCCAACCAAAGCCCCTCTAAGACTCTAGGGTTTTTATTTCACATCGCATTAGTGCCAGTCCTATGTGAGGCCCATCAGTTACTAAAGACAGAAGACTGCTGATGTCAGTGAACTCTGCATACAAAAGTCAGTGAAAAGATAACTGCTTTGATGCTCCAAGTTTATTTTTAGAAATGTTAACAGTTTAATCATGTTCTCCACTTCTAAATCTCAGTTTCTCCAAGACATTCTTTTGGCTTATATTAGTTTGTAACTTTTTCTTCATAATCATAATCTTCGTTTTCTCTTTTTCTTTCTCTTCTTTCCCTTTTTCACTTTCTTTCTCTTGTTCTTTCCCTTGTTCTCTTTCCACAATTCTCTGCTTCTTCCCAGATTTGTCAGTGGAGAAAATAGTATACAATTTAAATTCCTTGTAATTAAGACGCTTTTGTTGGGGAAAAGAGAAAAATTATTTCAGGAAAAATTTGGCATTTTGTAGATGACAGTAGTACTGTAAACATTAGAGAGTTAAAAAGGCTCAGTATGCAAACACAATTATCTAGTTGTAGCCTTGATCCCCAGAATAGTTACCTATTAAATTATGGGCATAAAGGTCATTTTCTTAAATCTCTGGCATCACATCCAGATGTTTCAGGCTGGTATCCCTCATTCGTCCCAGTGAGAGCTATCATATTCAACTTTAGTTCCTGCTTGCTTCTCCAGCACACACATCCTACCCTTCCATCTCCACAGAGTCTTTTTGCTCACGTTTCTGGTCACCTTACAGACACAGCACATTACAGCATTACATGAGTTCATCCTTTTTTTTTTCCCCAAGGACCCAAGCATCTCTTCAGGTTGTGTTTTCTGATCCCCACATTGTGTAATATGCTTATTTGGGTAAGTTTTTCTACAGCTTCCTTGCTTGTCTACTGTTATAGCCTTATGCCTTTAGAAAGAGAGGCTGTGTTCCATTTGGGGGTCTGCACTTACACGGTCACCTGTGATGTCAAATTCATGGAAGAGCTCTCTGAGTTCCTGTTTCTTGATACTGAATAGAAATCTGTATGTGTAAAAGTGGGGTGCGTCAATATTCAGCTCCCCATCCAGATCAAGCAGGTCAAAAACAGGCCGGGAATGACGGTACATAAACTGTTCTTCCAAGTGACTCTGGGAGAAATATGTACAACAGGGAAGAATATTGGTGTTGCCCTAGAAACGTGTACTCCCAAGATTTGAACAGTTACTAGCCCGTTCCCTAGAAAGCCAGAAGCAAAGGTGAAAGGTGAGAGCATCCAATGGCAACAGCCTGGCCTACTTGAGGATTCATATTCAGGGGGGACTTCCACTCCTTGTAGTCAGCTTTGCCAGACACAGCCCCAGTTACCCGCATTGATGCACTTCCTCACATGAAGTGAGGGCCCAATGTCCACAGGTCACTACGAGAATAGATGTGGCAAGGGGGGATCCAGAAAGGAGCATTTCTCACCTTTGTCAGCAGTCCTCTGCAGAAAATTGAGCAGAGGTACCACAGGAACCGAGGCACTTTTGATAATAAAGGAATGGGCAGGCTATGAAGAGCTATGTTCTTTACAAGGGGGTGGGATGGAGAGCTGAAGCCAGGACGGGCTTCAGGGTATGGATGGTTATTTAGGAACAAAATCTCCCTTATTTTTTTCCTTTCTCTTGCTTGTACTGCAGGGAAAGGGAAAAAAATAATCCAAGTGCCTTCCATCATAAGTGCTAGCTCTAGTGAGCGGGTGGGTATCACAGCAGCAACCCCCCTCCCCTTACTCTGGGCCAGGTCCTCCCCTGGTACTTGCCTGGTGGGACAGCAGTATACAAACCAACACGTAGAACTGGTCAAAACCAATCTCACCCACACACAGCCAGTCCAGCATGTCAAACACAAGCTTGATCTGTCTTGACTTCAGGTTAGTTACATGATGGAGGAAGTGAAAGAACAGCACATCTATGAAGGGAAAAGCAAGGAGACTGACTGTTCTGGAAAATGTCCCAAGTGTCAAGCAACTGGAGTCATATAAACAAGGGTACTAGTATTGAGTAGGGAGCTTCGTGACTGGGGAGGAGGGTGACCCTTTGTTCAGGTCTTTGACTTGTGGAGAGTGAGCCTGGTTAGCTACAGGACACAAAGCTGCTTGCCTTGAAGCTAATGACAGACAAGGCATTGATTTGTGACACAGGCACAGAGTATTCCTTCTGAATGGGAGAGAAAGCTTCATTCTCTAGGGGCTGAGGACACAATCCTAAATATGCCAGCATTTCACCTGGACCTTTCCCTTTTTAAATAAGAGAAATTTTAAATTCTTATACTTACTGTAGCAAATGATTTGGTTGAGCAAACCTGACAGTAGCTGGCACACTTTCCTGATAAGGACATCCATGTGTTATAGTTTTCTTTTTTCCTTTTTCTTGCTGGTCCTGGGGCTTGAACTCTGGGCCTGGCCACTCGGGCTTTCTCAAACCTAGCACTCTACCACTTGAGCCACAGAACCACTTTCGACTTTTTCTGTGTATGTGGTTCTGAGGAATGGAACCCAGGGTTTCATGAATGCTAGGCAAGCACTCAGCTAGGCCACACTCATAGCCCACTTGTTTTCTTTTGAGACAGTGAGGCCACTTAATGGGCACACTGGCCACCTGGAGGTCTAATCAAACTAAATTGTGATTCCGAACATGAGCACTGGACTGAGTATTGCTACCAGCTCCTGGGTGGTGTGGCTGCTGCTGGCTTGTACATCATACTGTGCTTGGCAAAGGTACTCAGGTCAACTATATAGCAAGTGGCAGTACTGGGACTCAAATGTAGTTCACTCTGTCTCCACTGCCTTGTTCTCTGTTGTCTTTTGTACATTCCTAATACATACTCAATTACACATTCAGAGAAAACTTAGCTGGGAAGGATGTTTTGTTTTGTTTGTGAGGGGGTAGTACTGAGGTTTGAACTCAGGGATTTTGAGCTTTTGGAGATGCAGTCACATGAACTTTTCTACTCAGGCTGGACTCTAACCCCAATCTTCCAAATAGCAGTCTCCCAAATAGCTAGGATTACAGATGTGAGATAATGGCACATGTGCAGGAAAAGTATTTGTCATTCATTTCTCTCTCTCTCTCTCTCTCTCTCTCTCTCTCTCTCTCTCTCTATATATATATATATATATATATATATATATATAAATTTTTTTTTGCCAGTCCTAGGGCTTGAACTCAGGGCCTGAGCACTGTCCTTGGGCTTTCTCAAGGCTAGAGCTCTGCCACTGGAGCTACAGCACCACTTCCAGCTTTTTCTGTGTATGTGGTACTGAGGAATTGAACCTGGGTCTTTGTGCATGCTAGGCAAGCACTCTACCACTAGGCTACACTCCCAGCCCTGTAATAATATATTTTAATGAGTATAAGCTGACAGAAAGAAACACAGCAACTTGCTTATGCAGTGAACCGTGACTGGCCACAGTGATATATACATATCACATAGGATAAAAGGGAATTTTTATGTGAACATTTAGCTTGGTTTTTCCTTACCTCTTGATTACAGAAACTGTCTGAATATCCATAAATTTGAAGTCCCATCTGGACCTATCTAGAAGCACAGTGAAACTCTGGTCAGAATGTCAGGATTTGGGGACTTCTCATGGCTGCAATATCCCTTTTCCTACCAGATATGAGAGTGCACACATGCACACAGAGTGAGATTAGATGTGCCTGGAGGAATGTCTTCATGTGAGATCTAATAGGTATTTAGTAAATAGTTCCTTGCAACCCATAGATGCTATCCACTCAAGTTTCTAAGGCCTGGGGCTAGGAATTCAGCTTATCGGTCGAGTGCTTGCCTAGCATGCATGAAGCCCTACATTTGATTTCTTAGTACCACATACACAGAAAAAGCCAGAAGTGGTTCTGTGGCTCACGTGGTACAGTGCTAGCCTTGAGCAAAAAATGAGCTCAGGGAAAGTGTCCAGGCCCTGAGTTCAAGCCCCAGTTCTGGCAAACATTTTTTTTTTCTTTTTTTCCTAAGGCCTGAAAGCATTGTCCTACAAGACAGGCTGCTATGACACCCTTGATGACCAGACCACACCAGTATGTCTTTATATCTGGGCACTGTTCTCAGGGATCGAGGCAGTTACTTAGGAGACTGGACTTGTGTCAGTATACATTCCACTGAGACCAAGGATGGGAGCCGTGGTGATCGCAGGCCCACCTCAGGGTCCTGCAGCTGCCTCCTCTGGGCCAGGCCTGTCAGAAAGCTTTGGGGAGATTTACACAGAGTAGGCAAATCTCCATGGAATGTTGTAACAAAAAAGGGCTATCTTATTTACTTACTTGGTGCTGGGGTTTGCACCCATGAGCTATACCTGAGCCACACCCCCAGCCTCTCCATTGGTTTTTGTTCTTAGGATTGAATGAACTTTTAAGAAAATCTTGATGGAAGGACCTCCTTTATAAATGACTTATTTCCTGAAAGGTTGGAACGAATAGCTAGGGTACCATGTTTTTACTTGGCCCTAACAGAACCAAAGACATTTTAATTGATCTATAATGTGAGCTGATTTCCTATTAGTTTAATTGGTCTTCCAATAGTTTAATTGGTCCCTTGTTAGTTTGTGGCCTTTGCATCACCGTCCTATTAGAAGGAATCACGCAGATCATGTGACCCAAATTTCCCATTTTCTAGACAAGAAGAACCTGCTGAATGGTTCTAGCTATTAAGAAGAATAGTTATAAAAAGGATCACTTTTGAAATCCTTACCATGAATCAGACACTCCTCTCATTAAATAATCTGTCTCTGTGAAGTGGAATCCACTGGGATGCTAAGGATGGAGCCCAGGACACCCAGGAGCTTGGGCTGAGCAATACCCCACCCCTGAGTTCCTCATCATTCTAGATGAAGATATTGAAACTCAAAAGAGGATGGAATATCTCCCGAATCACCAAGCAATAGTTGTCAGAGCAGGGCTTCGATTCTAGAGCCTATAGTTTTGCCCTTCCTAGTAGAGTGCCACCAGTTTCAACTCGGTGGGTCGTTTCTTTCTGTGCTTCATGTAAGAGACACGAGAAATGTCTGTTAACCTAACAACTTCTACAAGTTCTTCTGGGTATTAGTTCTCAGCCAGGGAGGGAAACAAGGAAAAGGGAAAAGACTGACCGTTCAAGGTGTCCCTGCGGTGTGCATCAAGGATGTGAAAGTACTCCACCAAGGCCCTCACATTTCTCAAAGACAGTAAGCAGTAGATTTTGTCCAGATAGAGATACCACAGAAATGACCCTTCCTTCAGTTCCATTCCTATCGTCTTTCACTAGAGCTTCTGGCTGCCCGAGGTAGAATGGAAAATTCTGCCTCAGAATTAGAATGCTACTCAGAGATCTGAGAATGTCTGAGACTTACGAGAAGTCAAAGGTCAGAGGAAAAGTTCAAGAAGAGAGTGAAAATGCCAGGCACCTGTAATCCTAGCTACTCGAGACTGAGATCTGAGAATCATGGTTCGAAGTCAGCCCAGGCACAATAAGTCTTATCTCTAATTAACAACCAGATCACCAGAAGTGGTGCTATGACTCAAATGGTAGAGCACTAGCCTTGAGCTGAAGAACCCAGCGACAGGGCCCAGGCTCCTAGTTCAAGGCTTGGAGTTCAACTGCAGAGAGAGAGAGGGAGAGGGAGAGAGGGAGAGGAAGAGAGGAAGAGGGAGGGAGAGGAGGAGGGGGGGAGAGGGGGAAGAGGAGGAAGAGGGGGAGAGAGGGAGAGGGAGGGACAGAGAGAGATTGCTTTGTCCCAATTTTCCAGCTTTGCTCTGCATATTATTGTCTGACTTTGTCCGTAACATCATTATTCCCATTGCTAGAATGGCTATTCTAAACAGAAATCACAGGAGGTGGCAAGGTGGCTTATTCCTGTATGTAGCTCCAGATACTCAGGAGTCAGAAAAGATGATTATTGCAGTTTGAGGCCAGCATGGGTAAAATGTTAGTGAGGTCCTATCTTTTTTTTTTTTTTTTTGCCAGTCCTGGGCTTGAGCTCAGGGCCTGAGCACTGTCCTTGGACTTTCTCAAGCCTAGAGTTCTACCACTTGAGCCTCAGCACCACTTCCGGCTTTCTTGTATGTATGTGGTACCAAGGAACCCAGGTCTTCGTGCATGCGAGGCAAGCACTTTAACCACTAGGCCAAACTCCCGGCCCAGGTCCTATCTTAAATAATAAAATCCGGGCCTGGTGGTCTATTCCTGCCATTACAGTTATGAGACCTAAGCATGAATCTCAATCATTCCTAAATGTCAGAAAATATCCCTAGTTATTTCTTAAACATTTACATAGATGATTAGTTCAAGTCAGAAACCAAAGAAAACTACACTCCCTCCCTCCGTCCCCCCCTCCTTGTCTTTCCTGGATGTTTCTCAAGACTAGCACCTTACCACTGGAGCCACAGCACTACTTCTGGCTTTTTCTGTGTGTGTGGTAGTGTGGAATCAAACGCAGGGCCTTAAACACGCTAGGCAAGCACTCTACCACTAGGCCAAGCTCCTGGCTCCTTTGTTCTCTCCCTTTCCTCTCTTTCCTCCCTCTCTCTCTCTTTTTCTCTCTCCCTCCCTCCCTCCCTCTAGGCCAAACTCCTGGCCCTCTTTCTTTCTTTCATTCTTCATGCCAGTCATGGGGCTTGAACCCAGGAAATGGGTGCTGTCTCTCAGCTCAAGCCCCAGTACTGGCACCAAAAAAAAAAGTGGGGGAACACAATAGAGGACGCCAAAGAATGTGTAAAAGAATGCCCTATATAGTACTTTGAAAATCTACATTAGCTCTGTCTAGTAAATGTCTAATGTATCATGAATTATATACTGTTTATCAATGTACCTCAGACACAAAAATTATTTCGAATGGCCTTATTTAAAAGTAAAAGTAAATACATGAACACTATAGTTCTAAAGCTTTATTTAACCCAGCGTATCCAAACTGTTTTCATGTGTAATCAACGCCTTAGAGAATTAAAATGCAGTGTATTTACACTTCTGTCACACCTCCCTCCCATCAAGAACTTAAAGCCACTTAGGGCTGGTGGCTATTGTACCATCCAATATAAGTCAAGATACACAATAAATTTAGGTACACTGACTTATAAGGGAATTCAAACCCATAATCAACAAGGTGTGGTGATGCATGCCTATAATCCTAGCTGCTCAGGAGGGTTGTGAGATCAGAGCCAGCCCAGGCACAGGTGACAGTGAGACCCCGTCTAAAAAAAAACAAAATAAAGGGGCTGGGAGTGTAACTTGGTGGTAGAGTGCTTGTCTAGCATGCATGAAGCCCTGCGTTTGATTACTTGGCACCCCTTACACAGAAAAAGCCAGGAGTGGTGCTGTGGCTCAAATGGTACAGTGCTAGCCTTGAGAAAGCTCAATAACAGTGCTCAGGCCCTGACTTCAAGCCCCAGGACTGGCAGAAGAAGAACAGGAAGAAGAAGAAGGAAGAGGGAGAGGGAGAGGGAGGAGAGGGAGGAGGAGGAGGAGAGGGAGGAGGAGGAGGAGGAGCCCACTAATAACAGAGACTCCAACAGATCACACTATCTAGTGCCCAGCCCTCCCTTCTCACTCCTCCCTCCTTGAGGGAGCCCTAGCTGTTGCTATAACACTGAGCACAAAGGCAAAAAGAAAACAATTATTTCTGAGAAGTTACAGCCACTTCTGCAAATACATTCCCCTCATGTGGATGATCAGAGCCAGCTGCACCTAGGTAGCTAGGTATCTAGAAAACACATCCTTCCCAGAGGACCAATACTTGTATTCTGTAGCTCAGAGGAACCCAGGAATAACTTGAACCAAGGACACTGAAAACAAATCAAAACACACTCAGCATGAAGTAGCAGATAACAGACCTAAAACTAGACGACTTCAGATGCTGGAATTACAAAGTGCAGATAGATAGGAAATACACATCTACTGTTTTGGTGATAGTGGGGGAGGGTGCTGGTCCTGGGACTTGAACGCAGGGCCTGGGCGCTGTCCCTGAGGTTTTTTGGTCAAAGTTATCACTCTCCCACTTGAACCACAGCTCCACTTCCAGCTTTTTGTTGATTAATTGGAGATAAGAGACTCAGATTTTTCTTGCCCAGGGTGATCCTCAGAGCTCAGCCTTCTGAGTAGCTAGGCTGACAGGTGTGAGCCACCAGCACCTGGTTGTTTCTACTTTGTGGGGTTTTTTGCACGTACGTGTGTGTGTGTGTGTGTGTGTGTGTACACATCAGCCTGAGGTTGAGCTGTTTTGTTCAAGACTAGTGATCTACCATCTCCCCCCCTCTCTCCTCTCTCTGTCTCTCTCTCTCTCTCTCTCTGTCTCTCTCTCTCCCCCCTACACACTCTCTCTCCCTCTCTCTCTCTCTCTCTCCTCCCCCACCCCCCCCCGTCCGTCTGTCTGTCCGTCTCTGTCTCTGCCTCTCCCCCCTACACTCTCTCTCTCTCCTCTCTGTCTCTCGCTCCCCCCCTCTGTCTGTCTGTCTGTCTGTCTGTCTGTCTCTCTCTGTCTCTCTCTGTCTCTCTCTCTCTCTCTGTCTGTCTCTCTCTCTCGTCTCTCTCTCTCTGTCTCTGTCTCTCTCTCTCTCTCTCTCTCTCTCTCTCTCTCTCTCTCTCTCTCTCTCTCTCTCTCTCTCTCTCTCTCTCTCTCTCTCTCTCTCTCTCTCTCTCTCTCTCTCTCTCCCTCTCTCCCTCTCTCCCTCCCTCCCTCTCTCGGTGGTTAATTGTAGACAGGAGTATGGTAGACCTTCCTGCTCAGCCTGGCTTCCTGGCAATCCTCAGATGTCATTTTTTTCCTGATTAGACTCATTACAGGCGTGGCGCACGGGCACGGGTCTTAGGTTTGAAGTGGTAGACCCGCGCCCTCCCTCCTCCGGCCACTCTGGGCGTGAGCTCGGCCTGAGCAGGTCCGTGGGCTTTCGCGTGGCTTCAGCTCCACCACTTGAGCCGCAGCACCACTTCTGGCTCTTTTCGTTGTAGGTGGTGCTGAGTGTGCGTGCGAGGCGGGCCCCCCACCCCGGGCCCACCCCGGCCCCCCACCCCCGGGCCCTCCACCCTGGACCCCCACCCCGGACCCCCCACCCCGGCCGCCCCTCCACCCCGGGCCCCACCCCGGCCCCCCCACCCCGGGCCCCCGACCCCGGCCCCCCACCCCAGCCCCCCCCCGGCCCCCCCCCCCCCGGTCCCTCCACCCCGGACCCCCACCCCGGCCTCCCCTCCACCCCGGGCCCACCCAGGGGCCCCCACCCCGGGCCACCCTCGGGTCGGCGCAGGGACAGGTTCACGTACTGACCTGCGCATGGACGCCGCGGGAGGCCGGGGGGAGGGCGACCAGGCGTGCGGGCCGAGGCGTGGGCTGCGTGCGCGGCGCGGCTGGCTCTGGACGCCCGGCTCCCCGGGGTTTGCTCCGTGCGCGTGGCCCCGGGGCGCCGAGCCCCGGGCCCCGGCCCCGCTCACGTGGATGCTCCGGCCTCCGTCTTACCTTCTGGAGCTCCCCGGCCTCTTCGGAGCCCTCGGCAGAGCGGGGCGGCGCGCTCGGAGCCCCCGGGTGTCCCCGCACCGCGCTGGTGTAACGGACGCAGATCTGCCGCCGTCCCGGGCCGGCGACGCGGCGGACGGCGGGGCTCCGGGCGGCCGGCACCCGCCGCAGAGGACGCGCGCGCGCGGGGACCACAGCGTCCGGGGCGGCCCCGCCGCGGGCCGGGGTCTCGGGCGCCGCCGGCGGGGCGCAGGCGGAGCCGGGCCGGAGGGGGGCGCGCGGCCCGGGCCCCGGCCGCGGACGCCCGGGCGGCGTGCGGGGCGCGGCCGCGCGAGCGGGGCGGGCGCAGCGGGGCGGCGCGGCCGGGGGCGGGGCCGCCGTGCGGTTCCGGGAGCCCGGGGCGGCGGGGCCCAGACGCGCCGGGCCCAGGTCGGCGGCGGCGGCGGCGGGCGGCGTGGGGAGCGCGGGAGCCCTTCGTCCCCGCGGCGGTGCCCCGAGCCCGGAGGCGGCCCGGCTCGCGGGCGCCCACCATGGCGTTCGCCAATTTCCGCCGCATCCTGCGCCTGTCCACCTTCGAGAAGAGAAAGTCCCGCGACTACGAGCACGTCCGCCGGGACCGCGACCCCAGCGAGCTGTGGGAGATCGTGGGCGAGCTGGGCGACGGCGCCTTCGGCAAGGTCTACAAGGTGAGGCGGGCGCGGCGGTCGGCGGGCTGCGGGGCCCGGGGCCGCGAGCGGGGCCCGCCGGGTCGAGCCACCCCTGCTGGGCGGCGGGGACTCCGAGGGGCGCCGATGGGGACCGTGCCAGTGCGGGCCGCCCGGACGAGGCGGCGGGGGCCGGAGGCGGACACACCCCGAGCGCGAGCCCGAAGCCGGGGGGGCGAGAGAGGTCAGCGCGCCCGAGGGCGCCCCGGAGGAAGCCGCACCCCGCACCCACGAGGGCCAGGACAGCTTCCGGGCTCGCTTTGGGACCCCTGGGGTTGGCGACATCTTCCCCTGACTTCCGTTGGGTCTGCGGGCGCGGGCTGTCTCGCCCGTGCTCCTTGGCCCTCGGGAAAGCCTCGCGGCTGGCCGCGCGTGTATTGTGCGCCCTCCCCACGCCGGCGCCAGCCTCCCGGAGCGCGGCTCCCGTGCGCCTGCACGCGGGGCTCTGCCCTCCCGGCTGGGCTGCAGCCTGGGGCCCCGAACTTGTCCTAAACACCCGGCCGGCGGAATTCAGGTCTGCCTTCCAAGCAGGACTCCACGTGGTTCCCCTGCAGAGCCCCTGCAGAGGCCAGCCAGGCCGGTCACCGAGCTGGGAGCCACGGCGGAGAGGCGGCCTGTGAGTGGAGAGGCGCCTGCCGCCCTCCGTGCTGTGCCCCAGGCCTGTGGACGTGGTAGGGCTCCTTCCCCTCTGCAGCCGCACCGGGATCCGGCCCAGGCTCTGTAGGCCCAGAGGTCTCCCTCGCACGCCGGTTCTGTCCTCAGAGGACCCCGTGCCCGAAGGAGTGGGGCCCTGGGCGATGCTGCTCTCCGAAGGCTCCCGCGTGGTGCTGGGTCCCCTCACCTCCCAGTGCGCGTGGCCTCGCGCGGCTCATTTTCACTTAAGCTCGAGTGCGGAACTCTGTCTCGACAGGAGACGTTTCCCCCTTGTCGTTTCCACCTGCCACAGCCAGGTAAAACTCTGCTACTGGGGTTCCAAAACATGGGGACCCTTTTAAAGGGTGACTGCGGCTCCTCCACCATCTCTGAAAACAGGCTTTTCTCTTCATTAAGGTGAAGGACAGGGAGACAGAAAAACTGTGTAGGTGATAATATGTCCGGACAGTTCAGAGTGTGAACATTTCATCTTGGTGTTAGGATTGGCCCCGCAAGAGAATAAAACTGCTCAGTGATGCTGTCTTTTGCAAACCACAGGTGTCACCAGCCGCCTGTTCTTGGCAGTGCGGGCGTGAGGCCTGCACTTCCAGCCAAGGGTCAAGGGCCAGTGGTGGGATGGCCCACAAAGTAATGTGCTGCTCATGATACCTGGTAATAAATGATTGTTTCTATTAGATATTTTTTTTTTTGCTGTAAAACAGTGCCCTGGTATGCTGGTATAGGTATGGTACATCTTGTGTTTACTTGTCTCTAGATTGCATTTCTAGATTGTATTTGATTTAATCTTATGATGCTTCCCTCATTGTGGTCCTAGGTGCAATAGCCTACTACTTTGTATATGTTTATCAGCCTTTATGATACAATATAATACATATGATAAACATATAAGTGTATAAGTATGTAAGAATATACATGAAGTGTCCATGTTACTTACTGATGCAGGTATGGGAATATGTCTCTGTTGCTAAGTAAAATTTGACTGCGTTAGACTGCGTGGGACTCCGTGTAACCAGAACTCATATTCTATGTGGGGTTTACTGAACCACAGAGATGGGCAGAGACTAGACCTAAGGCTCTGTCCTTGGTCACTTGGGAAGGTAACCCCTGGATCAGAGATGCTGTCTCTCTGCCTGCCTGGCCTGCAGAGGTGCTGCTAATTTAGTCCCTGATGGTGGGTAGAAGCAGGAATTGTTTGTACTAGAGATCTTTTACCAAAGACCATAGCCTCTGCTTACTTTGTAGTTCCCTGGCCTGGTGATTGTAGCAGGACAAATAGAAATTCCATCTTGGTTTTAGGGTTGGGACTTGAGGTTCCATTCTGGCATGGCACTAAGGAAGCCGGTGGCTGTGAGGTGGGGAAAGCCAGTACCACTCTACCCATTCCCAGAAAAGACAGGGTTCCTCCTGACAGCCCAGGTAGGGAAGTCCTGTCAGGAGCTTCTCATAGCTTCAAGTCCAAGCTTGTGAGGGTGGTCAGATGTCTTTGAGGTTTCTGATGTGGAGTTCTTCTTTCCTCTGCCTCCTGGAAAACTTCTTTTTTTCCAGTCCTGGGGCTTGAACTCAGGCCCTGGGCACTGTCATTGGGCTTTCTCAAGGCTAGAGCTCACCACTTCTGGCTTTTTCTATGTATGTGGTACCGAGTAATCGAACCAGAGTCTCCACGCATGCTAGGCGAGCACTCTACCACTAGGCCAACTCCCAACCCCTGGAAAACTTTTATCCATCTGCCTTGGGAAAAAAAGGACAGGATTAATTCAGTACCAAGTCAAGACCATTCTCACCCAATCCCCATACAATGGGGGTTTCAGAGAAAACCATTTGTACTCCACGACTCCAATATAAGTCAATGCTCTTAAGTATATAATTTCAGAATTCTTAAGAAACATCATTCTAAAGGCTGGGTAGAAAGGAAAGGAAAGTAGGAAGTACTGCTTTTAGCAGCATGGCTGGTCATAAACAGAGGCGTACCAAATCATCAAGAGCACCTGGTCACAAACAACAGAGGAGCACCTCATCATACACAAGTGCACCTGGCCACAAACAACAGAGGAGCGCCTCGTCATACACAAGAGCACCTGGTCACAAACAACAGAGCACCTCATCATACACAAGAGCACCTGGTCACAAATAACAGAGGAGTGCCTCATCATACACAAGAGCACCTGGCCACAAACAACAGAGGAGCGCCTCGTCATACACAAGAGCACCTGGTCACAAATAACAGAGCACCTCATCATACACAAGAGCACCTGGCCACAAACAACAGAGGAGCGCCTCGTCATACACAAGAGCACCTGGTCACAAACAACAGCACCTCATCATACACAAGAGCACCTGGCCACAAACAACAGAGGAGCGCCTCGTCATACACAAGAGCACCTGGTCACAAATAACAGAGGAGCGCCTCATCATACACAAGAGCACCTGGTCACAAACAACAGAGGAGCGCCTCATCATACACAAGAGCACCTGGTCACAAACAACAGAGGAGCGCCTCATCATACACAAGAGCACCTGGTCACAAACAACAGAGGAGCGCCTCGTCATACACAAGAGCACCTGGTCACAGAGGAGCGCCTCGTCATACACAAGAGCACCTGGTCACAAACAGAGGAGCGCCTCGTCATACACAAGAGCACCTGGTCACAAACAACAGAGCACCTCATCATACACAAGAGCACCTGACCACAAACAACAGAGGAGCGCCTCGTCATACACAAGAGCACCTGGTCACAAATAACAGAGGAGCACCTCGTCATACACAAGAGCACCTGGTCACAAACAACAGAGGAGCGCCTCGTCATACACAAGAGCACCTGGTCATAGGAGCGCCTCATCCTAAACAGAGGAGCACTCTTCACAGAGGAGCACCTGGTCATAGTGAGCAGCTAAATTTCGTGATCTTGCTCAAATGTAGGCAGACAGGATATGCATTAAAAAGGAACATGCTAGCAGGCCAGGCATTTTTTCTTCTTGAAAGCTGCTTTGGCTTTTGCTGGGTGTGGTGGCACATACCTATAATCCTACCTGCCTCAGAGGCAGAGGTAGGCAGGAAGATATCAAGTTTAAGGTCAGTTCCCAGGAAAAGCTGGCTAGTAAGACCTTACCTGAAAAGCAATCCAAGCAAAAGGGCTGGGGCATACCCAAGTGGACAGTGTGCCTGGTGTGACTTAGGTTCATTGCCACACAAAAGAAACTCCAAACGGCAAAGAGCACCCCAGTGAAACAAAACCTGAGCTTTGAACATCAAATTCTGTGTGTACAGGGGTGTGTAGGGGGTGCATGGAGGAGTGGTGGGATTGGGTGGTTCCTGGAGGCTGAACTCAGGGCCTGGGTACACTCAGCTTTTCAGTGGCTGATTGGAAGGTAAGAGTCCCACAGATGTTCTTGCTTGGGCTGGCTTTGAATCATGATCTTCAGATCTCAGCCTGCTGAGTAGCTGGGATTGTAGGGTGAGCCACTGCCTCCCAGCTTCATGTGGCTTTTTTTTTTTTTCAGACAAAATCCTGTACCTAACCAAAGTCTTACCTTAGGATAGAATCATGTCCTGATATGTTGATGGCATTAGAACAGAACTGACATTTTCAAAGTAAGTGTTCAAGTAAAGCTGACTATAAATGGCTTCACTTGTAAAGTCCTTCTTGTATTTTGAATTAATTTTTAGGCTATACTCCAGAAGGGAGTTACTAGTTAAAGGTGTGCATGATTTTTTTTTTTTTTTGCCAATCTTGGGCTTGAGCTCAGGGCCTGAGCACTGTCCTTGGACTTTCTCAAGGCTAGAGCTCTACCACTTGAGCCTCAGCACCATTTCCAGCTTTTTTCTATGTATGTGGTACCGAGGAATCGAACCCAGGTCTACATGCATGCTAGGCAAGCACTCTACCACTAGGCCAAACTGCTGGCCCCGTGCATGATTTTTAAGATAAAGTGAGATAAATTAACAGAGGAGGAGCGAGTTGTGAGCCATTTGCACATGTTGTCTGGCTCCAGGTATCTATAGAACTGAACTGGCTTTAAGGAAGGATGGACACCCTTCCCTCCCTCCTTGAACTGTGAGCACTGGTTGGCCTTCCTCTCCTCTGCTCCTCTCACCTCCTCCCTGTGTAGCTGGGAAGCCTAGGTTTCTGCTTCCTGGGGGGTTGTGAGGTCTTAGAAATCCTCCCTCCTTTCCCCTCCCTGCCGGAAGGAGGTTTGCTTCCCCCCCCCCGTCCCTCCCTCCGGAAGGAGGTGCCCCCCCTCCACACACAGGGGCCTTACTTCCTTTGGCTTGGTATTTTTAAACCCTAGTTCGTGCTGTTGTGAGTCAATTCCTGACTTGGTCATAAAACTTAGGTGGCCCGAGTTTCCTGGGAAGGGTGTCCTGCCTGGGGCTGCTGGGGCCAACGCCTGCGGTGCGCAGGACTGTTTTAGGTGGCTCCAAAGTAGGCCAAGTAGTGATGAGGCAAACTTCAGCTCCTGTCCTCACTCTTGAAGGAGATACCCAGAGGCCATCCCCAGAGCAGCCCAGGGCTTCATCCTACCACCAGCTGCTGCTGGGGCCAGTGGAACAGCTGGTGGGTAAGTCGGATGTGGTCCATCCTGGCCTGTTCCCCAGGGTAATGAGTCTGAGCCTCAGCTTTTTGTCTATGAGGCAGGGCTGAGAGGAGCCTCAGGAGGCCACCTGGTTCCCTCTCAGGAAGTGCTTATGAAAGCTGTGGATGCTCTAGTCATTATTCAGTGAAGGGCCTGGTCAGGTTCTGCTGTGTCACCAGGGGCCAGACCGGAAGACTGAGTGGACCAGGCCCCCCTACTTGGGCAGCACTGACATTTGGAGCAGGGCAATTCTTCAGCCTGGGGCTATCAGATGCTCACAAGCTTTGACAGTGAGGGAGGAGAGGCAAAGACATGCGGTTGTGAATCATGGCTCCCAGGCTCCCAAGGGCATTCTGGCCTCCCGAGGACTGGTTCCCTGGGGCACAGTGCAGGAAGTGCTGTGTTTGCATAGAGCCTCTGCATGTCCTCTGGTCTACTTACTTTACTCTTCTTGTGGTACTGGGTACTGGCCTCGCTTGCTAGGCACACACTTTGCCAACTTTTCTTCTATGTACAGTAGACCATCTTTGGATCACTCACAGAACCTATGACAGTGTAAAGATATGTAAATGTTTGTATATTGCAATGTTTGAGAACAAGAAAAAAATATACATGCTCAGCTTAGTCTTTTTTTTTTTTTTTTTAAATATTTCTATCTCAGGCCAGATGTGAAACCCATCAATACTGGGCACACCTGTCCTTGCTCTCCTCTGAAATCTCAGGGTCTGTGATGAAAGACTTGGGCTTTGCAGCCAGATAGAGGTGAGTGGCTTTCTCTGAGCCTTGGTTTTTCTGTGTGTGCAGTGGAGCTGCCTGTGTGCAGAAGAGCAGCTTTCACAAGGGGAGTAGTAACACAATGGGTGAAGAAGATCCAGCCGTGTGGTCTGGGGAGAAGATGTTGCTGCCTGTTGCTAGAGCTTCACAGGGATCAATGAAGGCCTGTAGACCAGACACTTCCACCTGGGAGGACCTCAGGATGGTGATGGAGGTGGAGATGGGAAGCCAGGCAGAAGACTGGGCAGGGAGGTCTAAGGTGGCCAGCTGCTGTCCCTTGAGCTTTCGTGGCCGGAGGCCTGATTTATGTGGCTTCTGCTGGGGTAGACCGGATAAGAGTTGTTAGCCAGGGTTTAAAAGCCTAGCTGTCCCCTCTGGGAGCATCAGATGGGCTGGTGCCTCTTGGCCAGCAGAGCCATTGCTGAAGCAGAGGGCAGGGGTTGTTGGGCAGCACTTTCCAGGGATTGCAGGGAGGAGAGCAGAGAGAGTAGGTTCAGCATTTGAGAAATACAGAATTAGATATAAGTCTTTGAAATCTAGTGTGTGCTTCTAATGGGGCTTGAACTCAAGGCCTGGGCGCTGTCCCTTAGCTTTTTCTACTCAGGGCTGGTGGCCTACTCTTGAGCCACAGCACCATTTCTGGCTTTTTCTATGTATGTGGTACCAAGGAATTGAACCCAGGGCTTCATGCATGGTAGGCAAGCACTCTACCACTCTACCAAACTCCCAGCCAGAGGTTATAGTTCTTGTTTTTTGTTTCTTTCTTTCTTTTTTTTTTTTTTTTTGCCAGTCTTGAGGCTTGAACTTAGGGCCTGGACACTATCCCTGAGCTTCTTTTTCTCAAGGCTAGCACTCTACCACTTGAGACACTGTACCACTTCTGGCCTTTTCTGTTTATATGTTACTGAGAATCAAACCCAGGGCTTCCTGTCTGTACTTCCAGGGCCTGACCAAGTGGTTCATGTAATGTCATTTGGGGGCCAAGTCGAGGAGGAGGGGTGATTTTCCCCAGACCCCCTGGTCAAATAGTTTCCCCAGCTGCCGCAGGCTAAGGTGGCCAGTGAGGTTGGGTCAGAGTGTGCATTTTGGGGACTGGAGCAGGTAGGTGTTGGCAGCCAAACCTGTGATTGGGGCCCTGGGCTGGAAAAGGGCCCAGTGCTCTGCCACCAGCCCATAGGAGGGAGGGAGGTGAGGAGAGCAGGGATGGTGAGTTGGCAAAAGGGACCTGCTTTAACTTGGGTCAGAGATAGCACGGGGACCTGGGTGAATTCGTAGAGGTAGAGCTTGGCTCTGCCTGCGCCATCCCAGGTAGGGTATGAGAGCCCAAGAACGCACCTCACCTCAGCTTTGGTTTCTCTGCAGCCCACCACTACTGTGGGGCTACTCGGTGACACAGTACTATGTGGCACCACTAACGCTCTGTTCTCGGTGAGGCCCTTGAGGTGAAATGAGTCACTGAAGCCACTGGTTCAGGAAGACTCGGGTGGGTGTTAGCCTGCCAGTTGTTCATTGAATACCTGCTGTGTGCCAGTCACTGCACGCTCTCTCTGTGCTTTGTTGCTCAGTCACCCTTCTCCACAGGAGAGGCAGGGATTTATCCCATTTCCACACTTGATAAAGCAGAGGCCCGGAGAAGTTCGGGAACTTGCTTAGGGTCATTCAGCCTGTCTGTAGCATGGCTGGGACCAGAGCCCAGTTCTTTCTCTGAGGGCCTTTTTTATTTTCCTGAGAGACCAGAGGGAAGGGTGGATGTGTGTGCAGTGTCACTTTGGTGTGCCATCTCAGCAGGCCTTGGGGCTTCTTTTCCCCGAGGAGGATCCCTTTCCCCAGGTCTTCCTCAGCCTTTCTGCCAAGGCGGTGGTGGTGTGCAGGCAGGGCCAGCAGAGGAGGGGGTAGGGACGGCTGGGGTAGAAGTAGGGTTTTTCTGGGCCCCGTGGGTGGGAAGCACGGGGGAGGGCCTTTTGACCTCACACATCCCCAGTGGTGTGTCTTCCGCTTCACTTTCTCTTCCCCTTCACTTTCTCTTCCCCTTTCTCTGTTTCTCCTTTGCTGCATTTCCCCTTTATTCCTATAGCTTTCTGATTTTTTTTTTCTTGCAAATAGGTCATTCCAAAGTGAGGTGTAGAGAGGAACAGGCTTCTGTGCTGGTGACTGAGGGGTCCCTTTCCTCCCTCAGCCAGAGGAAGGCCCTGCTTCCTGTCACCTGTCCTGTGTACTCGCTGGGCCTGCTGCCCTCACTGTCTTCCTGTGAGTGAGGGCATGGCTGGCTCCTTCTCTCCTCTGTGTTTCACTGCACATGCTCCTCCCACATGGTAACACTGCCTGCATAGCTCTTGCCCCCAAGTCGGGTTCTCTGGGCATCTTCATGTTCATTTTCTGTTCGCCAGATGCCAGCAGGGTGTGAGACGGACACAGCAAGCTGGAGAATGGGCAGGAGGAGGAGCCACTTCTCCTGTTCAGTGGACTGGTTATGCTGGCCAGAGGCTAACAGTGCATTTCAAAATAGGTAGTAGAGGGTTTGAACATTCCTCACACATATGTCCCCAGTTCCTGAAACAGGACCCAGTCAGTATCTGCTGTGAGTGGATGAGGAGTGAGTGAGTGGGTAAATGAATGAGTGCATGAGTGAATTATTGAGTAAAGTGAGTGAGTGAGTGAGTTAGTAAGTTCCACAGAAAGCTGCCTCCCTTCATCTAGGCAGGCGGGTGTTGTGAATGTTTTCTAGACCCCGTTCAGAGCTGCTCCTTACTTCAGGATGTCCATTTGCGCTGTGATCTTGACGACGTCATCTCCTTTCTCAGCCTCCAAATTTTGAGATGGAAGATACAAATCTAAGTAGTTCCCTGCTTAGAGTCAGTTGGAGGTGATGGTTGAAAGAGTGTGTGGTGCTGTCTGTGATGTGCTGTACACGTGGCAGCTAAAGAAGATGGCCAAGTAGAGGACTGGTTTATGGTTAGAGCCTGGGAAGGGACAGGAGGGATGTTTCTGCCCTGGCACAGCAGGGTAGTTGTGGCAAACAATTGACTTCACATTTCAAAGTAGCCATGAGAGAAGATTGTGAATGTTTCTAGCTGAAGGGATGAGGTGTATGGTGACCTGTCACTTTGATATGACTGCACTTGGAATATAAATATTGAAATATTAATGTGTTCCCCATCCATAGTCTGCTAAGTTAAGGTATAAATTGAAGAGCAAAAAGGAAATGACCCATCAGTGTGGACCGTTCCTTTTCTATTTATGGTGAGGTAGATGGCTCTTGCTGGGACCCACGTTGTCCTGTGAGGACTAAGGTAGTGTTGTAGGTGCAGCCTGCCTGCCTGCCTGAAGGTGCATCCTTCTTGCCATCCCTTCTGCTTCCCTGCTGCTCTTAACCTGTGATCAGAGCCCTGCCTTCCTTGGGTAGGAGGGAGCCTGGGAAAGGCCGAGCCCATGACCACCTTTCCTGCTTCCTTTATCAAGTGTTATCCTGGGGTTGGGTTCCTTATGACTTTCGAAAAGCTGGGGATTGAAAGGCTCCCATGAGCTTGGCCACCTTGGACAGGTTGCTTGGGTTTTCAGCCAAAACTACAATGTGATATCTTTGGGGCCTCTTCTGTTTGGGTTTGGCCCCCAAAGACCAGAAGGACTTTTGAGGCTTAGTGTTTCTTGGCTGTGCCCAAATGGCTCTCCCTGCATAAGAGTATTGAACACACATTTTAGATGCACATTTTGTGCTTTATAATCTTAGCCTTCCTTAAGTGTCACTTGCTATGAAACTGGGCTGTTGAGCTGAAACTTGGCACAGCAATGTTGGATGGGGAAGTGGCTCCTTTCCACTTGGCAGAGACCCCTCTCCTGACCCACTCAGAGGTTTTGAGTCCTGCTAGGTAAAGAAGTACCATCTTTCAAAACAAGAACAGCTGAAGATTTAGAAATCTAGTAATTTGTGGGGGAGAAAAATGGATGTCTTAGCATTCTCTTGTCTTCTCTTACATGGAGGACATCATTTCTCTCTGCTGGGGCTACAGACTCTCTCTTCCCGTTCTCTCTTCACTTCTTTCTTCTGTTCCTCCCATCCATTCCTCCTTCCTTCCTTTCTATCCCTCGTCACCTAGCAGTCTTCCTATCTAACTCCCCCCCCCTTCTTTTTTCCAGTCTTGGGGCTTGGACTCAATCCGAAGCCCTATCTCTGGGCTTCTTTTTGTTCAAGGCTGGCACTCTTCCACTTGAGCCACAGTGCCACTTCCTGCTTTTCCTGTTTACATGGTACTGAGGAATTGAACCCAGGGCTTCATGCATGCTAGGCAAGCACTCTGCCACTGAACCACATTTCCAGCCCCTTTCCAACTTTTATTTACCCATCTTCACCTATGTCTGTCTGTTTACCTTGCCTCCTCTAGCCCTCATTCTCATATCTGACTTTGGGACACTCCCTCACCTCCATAAGGGGCCTTCTTTTCCTATAGAGACAGAACTTACTGCAGGGATCAGAGCTTCAGCATCTGCTCTGCTCTAAATGTGGTTATTCAGAACTTGAAATGTGGGGAATGTGACCAAGGAACTAAACTTTTGAATTTAAATCGCCACAGGTGGCTGGTGGCTGCCACACAGGACAGCTCAGCTGAGTGGCTCTGGGGTGGACAGGTTGCTTTTGCACTCTTCCCCTGCTGTCCTCTGGGATAACTACCAGATGTCCTGGGACGAAGATTCCCATCATAAGACCGCAGTCTCCACTTTACCCTGGTCTCAACTCGTCTCTGTCTACAGGTGCACAGTTCACCCTGCTATGACCCAGGCACAACGTCACTGCCCTGACTTGTCACGTGCAACTATGGCTTAACTACTACTTCTCATTATTGTATTGTGTTCTTATTTAACATTTTAAACTATTGTTTAGTATCCAGTATACCATTAAACAGTTAGCATTTCTGCATCTTTTCTGTGATGTTTGGGCGAGTGGAAATATAACTCTAGTACTTTTTTTTTTGCCAGTCCTGGGACTTGAACTCAGGACCTGAGTATCCTTAGGCTTTTTCCTCAAGGCTACAGCTGTACCACTTGAGCCACAGCACCACTTCCGGCGTTTTACTATGTATGTGGTCCCGAGGAATCAAATCCCAGTATTCGTGCATGCTAGGCTAACACTCTTTTTTTGTGTGTCGTGAGGCTTGAACTTGGCCTGGGCTCTCTCCCAAAGCTCTTCAGCTCAAGACTACCACCCTACCCTTGAGCAAGCCCCACTTCCCGTTTGCTAGAGGTTAATTGGAGATAGAGTCTCAGCTCCTTTTGTGCCTTTGAATATAGATACTCAGATTTCAGCCTCCTGAATAGCTAGGATTACAGGCGAGAGCCACTGCGCCTGACTCTAATACATTTTTTGAATGATTCTTGATCTTAAATATTGGGAGATAAGGGATAATATGCCTAAATACAGTAATAGCTGGCTGTTTTGACACATCTGTAATCTTAGCACTTGGGAGACTGAGCAGGAGGATCTTGATGCAATTGGGCCACATGGGGATCCTTTCTCAGAAACCCACACAGTTATTGCCAAATATTACCTTTAAAAGATGGAAGCTACTTTATATTCCCATCTGTGAAGAGTTTACCCATCATGCCACACGGCAGAGCATGCACAGGGTGTCATGATTGTCTGGTTCTGCTCGCTTATGATATGTGTTCCTTCAGCAGCCATTCCATGGTTTCTGCCGGCCTCTGCCTCACGTGGATCCACAGGGCCTGGCTTATCAGACTGTGCTCTTGGGAGGCCTCAGCAAGTGTCAGTTTGTCCTTTGTTGGTCATGATGGTGTGGACATTTCCTTAGATGCCTGCTCTCTGTGGGAGCCATGAGATAGGGAATTCATTTCCTTTTGGTGACAAGTAGTAAGAGTCCCAATGGGAATGTATTGGCTTAAATTACTGAAAAGCCTAAGAGAAGTTGTCTTTGGGAACATCCAGCTCCAGGTGCCCTACAGAATTGTTAGCTCTCTTCTCTCAGTCCATTTTGGGTCCTACTTCTTTCTCTGGCAGGCTTTCTGAAAGAATAGCTATAGGACCCTCCAATCAGCTTAGCAATCTACCAACTTAGCCATCAGAGAGAAAGAAAAAGCTGATTCTCTAATATCTAGCATACAAAAAAAATCAGAAACAACAAAGACCTCCCAGGTATTCCTCATTTGGCCTGCCATGTTTCAGTGGCTAAGATAAGACTGGGCCTGAGTGAGATCATGGTGGGGCAACCCCTCCTGAATCCCTTGGACTGAGAGAAGAGGAAAACTGGAGTTTTGAACCCAAAAGGAGGAATGGGAATAGGTGCCTCCAGGATTCAGTTCCAGGCAGCTCCTGTGACTCCCAGGTCTGATCAGGGTTCCAGTGGGGTCAGGTCTGCAGGCCTGCCAAGTGTTCACCTGTGCCTCTTGGGCAGACAGAGTCTCATTCCCCCTTGTGGACTCAGTTTCTGCGCATACAAAATGGGGACTACAGAGATGGAATTTAAGGGTGGTAGCTGCAGTTCTCTGGTTCCTGATTCTAGCATTCTAGCATCTCAGCTATTTCTTGGGAGGAGGACAGAATGACACAGTGGCCAGCTGACAACAAGAAGAGGGGGGCCTGGGGACTGTCCCCCATGGGCACAGTTGTGCCATTGCTCTCAGGAAATCCCCAGTCCCTGAACAGGCTGGCTGGGCTCGCTGGCTGGGCCCCTTGGCTGGAGGAGGTTGCTCCTACCTCCTCTAAGCTGAGCCCCAAAGCCCTCACCTCCTCTAGGCTTGGGGAAGTTGCCCTTGCTGCCTTGCAACTGGGTCCCCCAGCTCCCACCTCCTTTAGGCAGGGCCCCAGCCTGCACAAGGGGGTGATTGTCCCCACAGGAGTGACTGGGCCAGAAAACACTGTGGACACTGTGTCTGCTCTCAAGGGTGTGGGCTGAGGCATTAGTCACTGCTGGCTAGCAGGGGAGGTTGGGCTGAAGAGCCCCTCACCCTTGGCTGGACCCTGGCCTTGCCTCAGCCAGTGGGGGAGAGAGACACCAGCAGCCACAGACAGCCACTTGTTCTTGAAGTGATGCCTTGCCTGTCCACTCCCACGCCAACCTTCACCACTCTCCTCCGTCTACTTAGATCACCCTTAACTCCCTCAGACCTCCTCCTCCACCTCTGGATCCTTACCCTCTGGCGGAACCTAGGGAAAGTGAGGTCAGACAGGGCTTCTGCAGAATTTATAGGCACCTCTGGCGAAATCAGGAACAGAGGACTTTGAAACTACCTGGGCTAAAATTCAGCTTTTAGCTGTTTTTTACCTGCTGTATGACTGAACAGATGAGTCCACCTCTCTGAACACTGTGTTTTCTTCTTGTTCTCACTTTCCCCTTCATTATGGGGCTCAAGAGCTCCTCCAGCTTCAGCAGCCCAAGTTGCTGGTACTACAGTTCAGTGTTCCTAGAAACAAACTATTGTAAAGTTGGTGGGCTTAAGCAGTGCCTTCTGCCAGCCCTGGGCCTGCTTCCTTTCAGTTCCCTCAGGGGGAACACATGTCTGGAGACTCTGGTTAGAGGGCTTGCAGCCAGCAATTGTTTTTATTTTAACAATTGTTCTAAAGTTTCATTTTATTGTTGATCACATGTTTATTCTTGAGCCAATCACTGTGTCCTGAGAGAAGGCAGTGTTCTTATTGGCCACCCATCAGAGTCACCTATGATGCCTATGAGAGAATTGTTAGCTGGGTTGCTGTGGGGAGGTGCAGTGAGGGCAGATTGAAGAGAAGCGAGGGGAGGGGAATTGTGTCTGCGGAATGCAGTGTCATCTACAGAAAATTGTCCCAAGTAAAAGCTGTCTTGTTCTGTAGGAGAATGCCTTTCTCTTCGTTTGGACTCAGTAAATAACAGTTGGGTGGCCCAGTCCTTCCAAGCCTTAGAATATTATCTGGGAAATGGGCTAATGTGACTGTCTACCTTAATGGTCTATGGGAGTCTCCACACTCCACAGCTAAGCTCTGTCAGCAGACAGGTTGGTCCTGACCCAGGTTGCTATTTATCATCTGCAGCAGAGTGAGATGGAGTAGGAGACCCTGGACAATGGACTGTGGGGAAGTGACTTAGAGCTCAGAGGCTGGCTAATTGATGGGTGATCCAAGACAAGTCATGCACCTCTCTGAATCAGTCTGGTCACTTGGTCAGGAAGGTGGTGTTTGCCTCTGAGGTCTAGGTGGCGCTGGGTGAGTGTCCATCAGTACTGGTCACTTTTTTTAACATTCATCGTCCTTCTATCCCTGGGGGCTTCATGGCGATGAGCTGCTGCCTCACCCAAACTTTGATGGAATTTGATGTTGGCCTGCCTACTTGGGGTCTTACTGTGTCTCCTGACCCCCTCCTGGCAGGCCCTGCCTCTGAAATCCCAGTGAAGGTGCCAGCCAGTGAGTGTTCTTGTCTTGTGGACACCGATGGCAGCCCCGCCCCTGTGGAGGACAACACTGATTTCAGGATGGTTTGTACACGTGTGGAAAATGGCCTTAGTCCCGCCACTTTTAGATAAAAAACTTCCCTTTTCAGAAAATGCAGAAAATGGTGGCACATAGCATTCTTCATCACTCACTCTCAGAACTCAGAGATGACTGACCTCTGCCCAGGGTGGTGCCTTGGTGACCGGGCACCAGTCCTGGACCACCCCTGAAGCTCTATCCCGTCCTTTCTGTAAAGTAGAGCCATCCACCCTGGGTTTGGAGAGGAGGGGAAGAGGAGGAGAGAAAGAGTAGGAAGAGAGGTGGTATATCAAAGCAAAAGCATTCCTTAGAAATTTCTTGGGGGAGGGGAATATGGAAAAATCAGCTTCACAAGACATGTGCAGTCAGATATAGAGTCAGTTGTCTGTGCCTGTATCAGCACATGCGGGAGGGAGAGGAGAGAGGGGAGAGGTATTTGTAAGGTATATTGAGGAATTGTGGGTTCTGGCCCCATGAGTGAGCCATGTGCCTGCTCCTTGGGTTCAGCATGAAGAGCAGTCACAGCATATCTGGGCGGTGAGTGCCAGAGTTGTCCCTTGAAGCCGGCGTGGTGAAGAGGCCATGGAGGTGCCAGGTGCTCAGTGGAGCCGTCGTCCCTGGGCTTTGATGCTGGTGGTGTCTTCTGACTCTAACCTCGTGGTGCACGGGGAGAGGGGGTGTGATGCCCAGGCCCCCCAGCTCGGCGCTCCCCAGGAAGCACCTGATGAGTGGGTGGGATCGCTCATAGGAGTGACTTGGTTATTTCTCTTTCCTCTCTTTTTTTGAGTTTTTTTTTTTATCATTCCAAATAAGCTCTCAAGTGACATAGTTGTTTCATCATTTATATTCCAAACTTTTTATTTTCTCCCAACCAAAGCTCTCCTCACTGGAGTGAGCCTCCCCTTCTCCTCCCCTTCCCCTGTAACCTTTGTTTGAGGTTCTGACTTTTGAGTCTGACTGTGCCAGCTATCTTGTAAGAATAGACTCATACAGACTTTGGCCTTTGCCTCTCATTTCACTTAGTATGATGTTTTCAAGGTTTGTTCCTGTCTCATTGTATATTAGAATTCCATCACCCCTCCCCCCTTTTCCTGCCAGTCTTGGAGATGGACCTCAGGGCCTAGGCACTGTCCCTGAGCCTCTTTTGCTCAAGGCTGGCACATCATCCCTTGAGCCACAAAGCCACCTCTGCCTTTTTCTGTTTGGGTGATACTGAGGAATCAAACCCAGGTCTTCATGCAGGCTAGGCAAGCACTCTTCCACTAAGCCACATTCCCAGCCCCAGAATTCCATCCCTTTTAATGGGTGACAAATGTCCCCCTGTAGATAGCTGTCAGGTTTTTTGATTCCCTAACTGACCCTCAGGTCAGGTCCACTTCTGACTCCTGTGGAGAGTGCTGTCTCCCATGCTTCAAGGGCGACCCTTGAGGAGCTGGAGACCTCTTGGCACCTTCTCCTCACAGTGGTCCAGCGTCCCAAGTGCTCTACTCCTCACTCTCCACTCTGGCTATGCTTTGTTCCTTGATTTTTGCCTAGTAGACACAATGATTTCCACCATTTGGCCAGAAAGCAACTTCACCGTAACTTTCTTACTTAGGACTGGTTTCATAGCCCCTCTCTCTCTGTCTCTCTGTCTCTGTCTCTGTCTCTGTCTGTCTGTCTGTCTGTCTGTCTCCCTCCCACCCTCCCTTCTTCCCTCTCCTTTACTCCCAGTCCCTCATTCTTTCTGTGTGAAATGAAGCACAAAATATTCCTATTCAATCTTCTCATGGTGGTGTTTGCAGAACTCACCCATTCTTGTACTTCATTTACTCCATCGTTTTTATGAAGCACAGATGTTGGGTCTCACATACGACTCAGGGCTGACAGGCTCTTGTCATGTTCTGGTTGCACTTTGTTCCCGGCCAGAGCTGGCCTCAGTTTTCGCACTCTGGAGTGGTCTCCTGGGATCCGTTTTCTGCCTGCTTGTGTGTGTCTTATGACCTTCTGTGTCTCCACCTTACAGGCCAAGAACAAGGAGACTGGAGACTTGGCCGCAGCCAAGGTCATTGAGACCAAGAGTGAGGAGGAACTGGAGGACTACATTGTGGAGATTGAGATCCTGGCCACCTGTGACCACCCCTACATTGTGAAGCTCCTGGGAGCGTACTACTATGATGGAAAGCTGTGGGTAAGGCACTGTGTTTCCCAGGTCCTTGGTTCTGGCTCAATATTTGCTGGGAGGGTGAGGGCTGGGGTAGGGAGAGATGGAGGGAATCTGTGAGCTCCCTGCACCCTCTTGCTGAAGCCTTCCCTTCTAGAGCAGAGATAGTAGCATTTACAGAGCTCTCCTGCCTGGTCCTGAATCCTAGTGCTGCTGCTTCTAAGCCACATAAACCTACAGTTGTGTATAACCTGCCTGTGTGTCGTTTTCAACTTCTGTAACATTGGGATGACGATGCAAACTGAGTGTCACAAACCTAGAGGTCAGAAATTCAAAACTTACATGAGAATGATCTTCAAAGAGATTTCAGATCCTCCAATTAGCGTTGCTTAACCAGAAAGATGGATGCAAATATTCCAAGATCTCGGATACTCCATAACCTGAACACCTCTGCTCCTAAGCATTTTGGATAAAGGGTTCTCAGTGTGTAGCAACTGGCACAGGGTAAGGTGATGGGATTGAAGGAGTGAATTCCCAGGACCTGAGAGGAGCTGGCCAGGGTGACAGGGAGGCTGAATGCTAGAATGCAAGTGCAGCCTAGGACCTTTTCCACCTCGGTTGTGTTGTTTGACATTAAAATGGCAGTATTGAAACAGAACCAAGGGTGGGCAGATGTCCCATGTAAGTTCTAGATGCAGTTGGAAGAGCATCAGAATTAGATGTGGAGGTCTTGAGAGGCAAGCAGGGAGGCCAGCTGGTTGGGCATCCCAGGAGATGTAGCTGGAGTGCAAACAGCAGCAGGCAGTGGTTGCCAAGCCTTGGGGATCTGGGGGTGTGCACATGCCATCGTGGTCGAGTTCTACTGTGTTTGCACTGTTTCAGGAAATTCAAAGAGAGCTTGATGTTGATGAAGAATGTTTTATATTTTTCCCTTTTAATAGGAAATGGATTCTGGCTTTTTCATTGCATAGATGTCTGATTTTTAAGAACATTACTGTGTTGATTGGAGACACTGGTTTCATTAAAAAAATACTGATTTGGAAAACACCAGGATAGTTTATGAATCCTGCCCTTCTCATCTCACAGATGTCTGCCAGTGGCCGAGGGTACAAACTGGACCCTTCTAATTTGAGTTAGTCCATTTTGGATTGCTGTAATGAAATCCCTGAGACTGGAAACATTATAAAGTCAAGAGGTTTCGCCCTGGAGGTTCAGGATTGGCATGGCTGTCATGATGACCTCTCATTGTAAGTCATCCTGAGTTCTGTGGTGAGGTAGGAGGCCAGAGTGGGCTTGATGGCCCAGGGGAAATGTGTTGATTTCCCTGAGAGCTACTTACTGCCCCTTACGGTACACCACCTTCTGACATGACCATATTGAGGACCGGGCTCTCGCACATGAGCCTCTGGGGATCCCACTCAAACCATGGCATAGACCTCACCTCCCGAGCTTGGTTCCCTGGCTACCCCATCACAGGGCCCGCCTCTGGCCCCTTCCTTGCCTCTCATATCTCCTTGGGATGCCATTCAGGTGTTGTGGCAGAAAAAGGCTTCAGATTTCACAGCCCTTCTTTCTCCATTGTCTCCAGGGATCCTGGAGTGGAGCTGGGCAGGGGAATCACAGGTGGCCACCTTTCCCCAGGGGAAACAGGTGAACAGAGAAGTTAAGCTCCTTGCTCACTGCCCAAAGTCAGGACTGACAAAGCCAAGTCATTTTCCTATGTCCTGATCGCTAGAGCTGCTTTCTAGAACGTTTTCCCTTCTTTTAGAAAATGAGAACAAGGGAAATTAGACAGCTATCATGTATGTGTTCACCAAAGGAAAATGAGAATATACAGGAATGCATGAGAGGGGTAGGGTCAGAACTTGATCCAGTGGGGGAGTGCCGTGGTCCAGGCGTCGGCCTTAGCACAGGGGAGAAGGCAACTCGGGCCTCTCCAGACATAAAGCAAGGCCATAAAGTTAACCAGTGCAGAGAAGGGTTTGGACATTCATTTTTCCAGGGGAAGGCCCCTTGCTAACTGTGCCACGCTCTGTGGTTAGGTATTTAGATCACTTCTAATTTTGTCTTTGTTCTTATGAACAGTGCTGTGATGGACTTCTTAGAGTTCTTGTCTGGGAACTTTTTTTTTCTGGCACCAGTACTGGGGCTTGAACTTAGGGCCTTACATTGTACTTTGGCTTTTTTGCTTAAGGCTGGCACTCTGTTACTTGAGCCATACTTCCAGTTCCTGGGAACCTTTTCATTATTGATTCCAAGCTGGCCGTCAGATACAAACTGGCTCGCCTCCGTCTCATGGTGCCCCTCCTGTCCACTCATACACTTTCTGCACTGCTCTCTTCATATTGGAGAACAGTTCTGTGATGTGTCTGTTTCCTTTGTTGGTTGAGGTGGAGTGCAGAATCCACGCCTTTCCCAGGTCCAAAGACAACACTGTGATAGCTAGCATAGATTGAGGACTCAGCCTTGTGTGCCCTTGGCAATATATCATTTACCACCTTGGCTTTGTCGCACTGTCTGGTCTTACAGAAGGAAATGAGAAACAAAGAATCTAAGTCAGTTGCCTCCCAGGCCACACAACTAGAAAGTTGCTGAGCTGGAAAAACAGATAGAAAAAAACCCAAACAATTCTTGGCTGGATTGTGACTGTCAGTATGGTCTTTCTGTCCCTAAATTGTCACTTTCAGCAGGTACTTTCTTATCCAAGGCTGCTGCTGGGCCAGACCCTCCCTCGGCCACCCTGAAGCCCTGCTTGGGGCATTGTCCTCTTTTGGAGGATCTGTGCTGTCAGAAGCTAGTCCTGAAGCCGAGGAGTTGAGTTGCAGAAGGGTGTGCAAGCTGCGTTGTGGACTCTAACCCACATATCTGTGGTTGGGGCTGTCACTGGAGAAGGAGGCTGGAGGTGCCATCCTTGGGGAGGAATGGCTAAAGGGTTTCATGAGCAAATGAAGGGCTTGCCCTTGACTGTCCACAGCAGTCATTCATGTGCTGTGTAGCAATGCCCAAACACCTCTGGTATTCCACAGCCATGGTCGCACGGGGCTGAGTCTCCAGGGAGCAGGTAGGCAGATATGACCCCCAGGTCTCTCATCTATTCCTCACTTACTCCCTAGCCGTTTGCTAAATACCCCAGGTGCCCAGTGGAGCTGGGTGCTGTGGGCACAGGCACGAAGAGTCACCTCTAGACCCCAGTGTCGCGGGTGTGTCTGTGCAGTCACCCTGGAGATATAGGTTGGCCACTATCTTAAACCTTCAGGAGAGTGGGCTCAGGTGCTGGGTGTGCCGAGTGTCTTGGTATGCCTAATGACTATGATGGAAGCACAGAATACTAAGTGACAGCTGCCCATGCCCCACAGGTCCTGTGTCATTCCCCGGGAACAGAGGAGCAGGCTGACGCTCCGATTACTGAGGTGCCCCGAGGTTGGCTAGAGTCAGACCTAGGCTAGAACCTGGGCATGTTGGCCCCATGATGAAGCCTTCATTCACCACTGTTCACTCTGGTACCTGGGAGACTGGGGCCCTCAGGTACTGAGGTGAGCGTACAGTAGGATCTAACATCACCTTGAGCCTTGTGTGCTAACCACAGGGCCCTGCCCCTGGCCAGCCCTCTGGCCCATAAGCTCTGCCTTCAGTGTTTGCTGCCCTGCTTTGCTTTCCCCACTCTCCTTGGTTCCAGGCCTGTTTGTCCTTTAACAGCCATACGGGTGCTGCAAAACCCTTTATTGAATATAGTTGAAGATGTTATCTCTTGACCTTCCAGAAGTTTGCCCATATCGCCCTTTGACCCCATGCCTACTTGTCCGGGGGGCTGGCAAGCCCTCCGCAGACCCTCCTTGTGGACATGGGCCTTGGGACAGGGGCATGCACTCCAGCGCTGTTTGTGGTGGAGCTGGCTTTAGGGAGTGGTGGCTAGCCAGCTAGTCAGAGTACTGATTGTTCCTATGGGACTGACTTGTCCCTTAAAGCTACCTGTGGCCAGAGTCCGATCCCAACCTCAGTTTTGGGCTAGACTTGATCCCACACCTGGTCTTGGCATTTCCTGAATGGTGTCGTGGCTTTGAGTACTGTGGACTTTGACCCTAAAGCCTGGGTCCTAGCCTCTAGGCTAAACAGTGCCATTAGTCAGCCAGCCCTGGGTGGAGTCCCTTGTTACATCCCAGAGATGCCTGGTGGCTGGAGCAAGCACCTTCAGACTTGCAGGGTCCTCCTTTGTGTGGAATGGTTGGGATGTGGAATAGTTAGAGAACTATTACAGCAAGATTTTAGTTGAGGGTAAAGAATGTGCCAGACAGTCTGGGTCTCCCTGGAGTCCAGTTTCTCCCTTTGCCTGGGCAAAGCCTTTACCACACCCCCAGCACCCACACTCTGGGAACCCAGTACCCTCCTGCCAGCTGCCCAGCCCGCAGGCTCTGGGAAGCCTAGGTTTCTTCCTTATGTAAGGCAGAGTTGGTGGGTGGGGGTAGAACAAGGCCCCATTCCTGTGCAGTTGTGTGTGTGTGTGTGTGTGTGTGTGTGTGTGTGTGTGTGTGTGTGTGTGTGTATTCACTCCTGTGAGGCTGGGCTATGAGCACATGCTCTGTGAGGCTGGGGGTATGAACACTCAGTCAAAGGATGTATTGTTGTTCTGCTCTGAGGTAGGAGGTTCTGAGCCCACACCCACAGACAGGCAGCTGACAAGCGGGGTGGTTTTATGTTGACTCTTCTGTCTCAGGACTTCCTTCTACCAGGCTGATTGAGTAATCGGAAACTTCTGTCTTCAGCACGGATGGGTGTGGAGGCCCAGGTTCCCTCTTGAGAAGGGCTGGGAAAGCTGACTGCAGCCCTTGCCCTCACTTCCCCCAGAAGAAATGGCCAGAGTGGGCACCCGGCATGCCTGTGATTGTACAGTCCAGCTCTGTGTCTGGGAGTCATTTACACCTGGAGTTGAGGGTTCCAGCGCTGCTCCTCCCCAGCCACATCTGCTTGCCTATCTGTAGCTCATGGCATTAAGTAATGTTGATGGGGCGAGCATAGTTCCGGTGGTGGAGGAAACACTCAGTTATGATAGTCATCACCTCTGCTCGTGGGTGGCTGTGGAAGGAACCTGCTTTTGTTGGCCTTGTTTACAGAATCTGCTGTCAGCTATGCCAGTCACCTGCCCGTCTGTTCTAATTTCTGGGCATCTTAAGGCTACTGACACATCTTTCACATTTATTTCCTCTTCTGCAGACGTTTACTGGTCATGTACACTTGACCCTTCATATTTGCCATTTCCCCATTGTGCCTGTTCTGAGTATGTAAAGGCTTTTCCTCTTGTTATTCCTCAAACAATATAGTACAACGACTGTTCAGAGAGCATGAGCAATGGCCCTGTCAGTCAGTCAGTCAGTCAGTCAGTCAGTCAGTATGAACACTGTCTTGGAAGTGTGGCTTAACAGATAGAGCACCCACTTAGCAAGTTTAAGTGCCAGTACTTCCAAACAAGAGGAGAGGGGGAGAGAAGGAGAAAGACAAAGAGGGAGGAGAGGAAGGGAGGGAGGGAGGAAGCATGGGTGAGTACATATGCCAGGAAAATGGGAGCCCTAGGGTGGGGTTGATACTCACCTCTGGACAGGCTCTGCTCTGTGTTAGGGACAGTCCAGGCATCCTGCATGGCTGTCCTGATCCTGCCACTTGGCCTAGGAGCTGTAAAAATTGAATGTTTAAGCCTGAAGGTGATCCAAAGTGTTCTTGCCTGGGTGGGGACCCTTGGCTCCCATGGCTCCTGGGTGATGGCACACTTGGTGTGTGTGTGCATGTGTGTGCTGAAGGTGTACTCCTGGGTGACTGATCTACTTGGTGTGTGTGCGCTAATGGTGTGCTTCTGGATGATTTCCACACTTGGTGTGTGTGTGTGTGCTGTGTGATCCTGGGGTGATTAGCACACGTGTGTGTGTGTGTGTGTGTGTGTGCGCGCGCGCGCGTGCACGCTGATTGTGTGATCCTGGGTGACTAGCACACTTGGGGGTGTGTGTGTGCTGATGGTTGGACCCTGAACAGTGGAGCAAGGACACCCAGGTCCCCTCCCCTACCTCAGGGCCTGTGATGCAGGCTTCTTATGGCAGGGTTGGGTGCTCACTGGAGCTCTTCTGTTGGAAGATGAACACACCTCAGTCCTGGGGCCACCCTCCGTCTTAGTCCTAGTCCTAGCTCGGCCACTTCCTATTTGTATAGCTTTAATTTTTGTGTCCCTCAGTTACCCTGTGTCTAAATGTCTAAAACACTGCAATGTGTGCATGTAATAATGGTTACATTTTTTCAGCTTTTACTTACTGGTTCCCAAGCCATGTGCTAAATTCTAGCATACAGCATCCATGTAATCCCCACAATAGCCAAGTGCCTTCCTCAACAACTGATCAAGCAATCTTGCAAAACACTTTGCAGAGGGTGTGGTCACCTAATGCTTTCTCAAACTGAGTCAGAGGAGCTGGTGGCTGTCTCCCTAATGAGGAGGTTAAGTGGATGGAGTGAGACATATACTTGGTGTTTTCTGTGTGACAAGAGTAGAAAACAGCTGGGCTCAACAGCCTGGTGCAAGCATTTAGTTCTGTTGGGAGAGTTTTTATTTCTGATTTTAGGCAGTTAGTGGGCTGGTTTTGTGTGTGTGTGTGTGTGTGTGTGTGTGTGTGTGTGTGTGTGTGTGTGTGTGTGTGCGTGTGTGCTCACGCGTGCTCACTGCTTCAGGAATGGAGTTGGGCAGGTGGGTTGAGGGGTGATGAAGTGTACATTGCCCCTCTGATGAGAAGCCCAGGGGGTGGTGTTGACCTTTCTCTGCTGTGTACCTGGCGACAGAGATGGTGCTGTGGCAGAGCAGGTATCTGATGGCATCACTCATTCATTCAGGGACAGCCCAAGAGGTGGGGGAACCTCAGAGTTACAGAGCCAGGTCCTCCTTTTGCTTCTGAGGATCAGCTGCTTAATCTAAATGAGGAGGAATCCTGAGCAACAGCGGCTCTGGTTTCCACTGGCCTCCAGCCAGAGTAGACGGCCGACGAGCCCAGGCTGCTGTCAAGCCCCCATTTGGTGCTGCTCAGAGCTCCGGGTGTGGAAGGAGGAAGTGGGCTGTGCTGGGGACATGCTTCTGACTGGCAGGCCCAAACTGCTGCTGTGTCCATGCCAGGGCAGGCCTACTTTGGGTTCCCTTTCAAAACTTTAATTTTATTGTGACTAGAAAGTATCTCCACAAATTTTTGTTATGGAGTGTCTATTTTTTGACAGACCCATGGAATTTATCACCCTGTGTAAACTTTACACCTATGGATGAGTAGCCCCCTTCTGTAAGCCCAGCAGCTGCCAATTCCCTTTGGATGGAATCATCTGATGGTTTTAGAAAAGTCATATGCAGCCAGTCTGCAGTCTGTCTGTCCTTCAGGTGTCTTTTGCTGAGTGCAGTGTCTACAAGGTCTGTCCATGTTGTCCAGTATTGTGGAAATTTCTTTCCTTGTTCATGCTGTGTAGTGCTTTGTTCCATGCTGCAGGGCCCTGGTCACCCCCCAGTGCACATCCCCCAGTGCACATCCCCCGGTACACATCCAGTCACCCCCTAGTGCACACCCCCCAGTGCACATCCAGTCACCCCCAGTGGACATCCCCCAGAGCACACCCCCCAGTGCACATCCCCCAGTGCACATCCAGTCACCCCCAGTGGACATCCCCCAGTGCACACCCCCCAGTGCACATCCCCCAGTGCACATCCAGTCACCCCCTAGTGCACACCCCCCAGTGCACATCCAGTCACCCCCAGTGGACATCCTCCACAGCACACCCCCCAGTGCACATCCCCCAGTGCACATCCAGTCATCCCCAGTGGACATCCCCCAGTGCACATCCCCCAGTGCACATCCCCCGGTACACATCCAGTCACCCCCTAGTGCACACCCCCCAGTGCACATCCAGTCACCCCCAGTGGACATCCCCCAGTGCACACCCCCCAGTGCACATCCCCCAGTGCACATCCAGTCATCCCACAGTGCACATCCCCTGGTACACATCCAGTCACCCCCTAGTGCACACCCCCCAGTGCACATCCAGTCACCCCCAGTGGACATCCCCCAGAGCACATCCAGTCATCCCACAGTGCACATCCCCTGGTACACATCCAGTCACCCCCAGTGCACATCCCCCAGTGCACATCCAGTCACCCCCTAGTGCACACCCCCCAGAGCACATCCAGTCACCCCCAGTGGACATCCCCCAGAGCACACCCCCCAGTGCACATCCCCCGGTACACATCCAGTCACCCCCCAGTGCACATCCCCCAGTACACATCCAGTCACCCCCAGTGGACATCCCCCAGTGCACACCCCCCAGTGCACATCCCCCGGTGCACATCCAGTCATCCCCTAGTGCACATCCCCCAGTACACATCCAGTCACCCCCAGTGGACATCCCCCAGTGCACACCCCCCAGTGCACATCCAGTCATCCCACAGTGCACATCCCCCAGTACACATCCAGTCACCCCCCAGTGCACATCCCCCGGTGCACATCCAGTCACCCCCCAGTGCACACCCCCCAGTGCACATCCCCTAGTGCACATCCAGTCACCCCCAGTGGACATCCCCCAGTGCACATCCTTAGTGCACATCCCCCAGTGCACATCCCTTAGTGCACATCCCCCAGTGCACATCCAGTCATCCCCTAGTGCACATCCCCCAGTACACATCCAGTCACCCCCCAGTGCACATCCCCCAGTGCACATCCAGTCATCCCACAGTCCACATCCCCAGTACACATCCAGTCACCACCAGTGCACATCCCCCAGTACACATCCAGTCATCCCCCAGTGCACATCCAGTCACCCCCAGTGCACATCCCACAGTGCACATCCAGTCGTCTCCTAGTGCACATCCCCCAGTACACATCCAGTCACCCCCAGTGCGCATCCCACAGTGCACATCCCACAGTGCACATCCAGTCACCCCCAGTGCACATCCAGTCATCCCCCAGTGCACATCCAGTCACCCCCAGTGCACATCCCCCAGTGCACATCCAGTCGTCTCCTAGTGCACATCCCCCAGTACACATCCAGTCACCCCCAGTGCGCATCCCCCAGTGCACATCCCACAGTGCACATCCCACAGTGCTCATCCAGTCACCCCCAGTGCACATCCAGTCATCCCCCAGTGCACATCCCCCAGTGCACATCCAGTCATCCCCCAGTGCACATCCAGTCATCCCCCAGTGCACATCCAGTCACCCCCAGTGCACATCCCCCAGTGCACATCCAGTCGTCTCCTAGTGCACATCCCCCAGTACACATCCAGTCACCCCCAGTGCGCATCCCCCAGTGCACATCCCACAGTGCACATCCCACAGTGCACATCCAGTCACCCCCAGTGCACATCCAGTCATCCCCCAGTGCACATCCAGTCACCCCCAGTGCACATCCCCCAGTGCACATCCAGTCATCCCCCAGTGCACATCCAGTCATCCCCCAGTGCACATCCAGTCACCCCCAGTGCACATCCCCCAGTGCACATCCAGTCATCCCACAGTGCACATCCAGTCATCCCCCAGTGCACATCCCCCAGTGCACGCTTGAGTTTGCTGCACTTTGACTTTTATGAGTTGTGCTGGCACAAATATGCCCATGCTGACAGCTCTTGCTGAAGTCTGAACTTCAGTTATTTTGGATAAACACCCAGATGTGGTATCACTGTGGCTGACACTGGCCTCAAACTCATGATCCTTCTGCTTCCATTTCTCAAGTAGCTGGAATAATAGTTGTATATCATTTCATTTGGCCCAGCTAGGCCAAACATGGTCCAGGCAGAAAATAGCAAGGTGGATTACTCAGAATAACTTAAACAGCTGAACAACTTCCTTGGCTGCTTATTTCATTGGAATAGTCAGCAGGAAGATGGGGTCTGAGCAGGGCTTGTTCTGTTTTGTTTTGTTTTCTTCTCCGTCCTGGGCTTGAGCTCAGGGCCTGAGCACTGTCCTTGGACTTTCTCAAAGCTAGAGCTCTACCACTTGAGCCACTTCACTATTTCTGGCTTTTTCTTTTCTATGTATGTGGTACCAAGGACTCGAACCCGGGTCTTCCTGCATGCTAGGCAAGCACTCTGCCACCAGGCCGCACTCCCGGCCCCCTTGTTCTGTTTTTCTGTAATTTGCTGCCCTCTGTTCCTTGCATGGTTACAGGGTGGCGGGCTGCACACGCTGGGCTCCATGTTTGCTATTGGCTCTATTGTGACTTCACAGCATTCCATGCATCCTCAGGTTAGAGCCCACTAACTCCTGCTCTGGATAAATGGATGAATACATACTTGAATGGATGGATTAGATAAATGGGAAAATGGATAGATAAATGGATGAATGGAAGGATGGATAGGTAAATGAATGGATGTGTGGATACATGGATGAATAAGTAGGAACATGGTTGGATGAGGGAATAGATGGGTGAATGAGTGGATGCAGAGATGGATGAATGAACAAGTGAATGAGTGGCCAGGGTTAGAAAACGTACTTTCTAGCCTTGGACCTATCACTAACTGGCTCAGTTCCAGACCCTTTTGGAGCCTCAGTTTTCCTACTTGACCCAGTGCCCTCAGGATCCTGCTTGGTATTGGGCTTTGGCACAGCTGGCTTTGGAAGGGGAGAACCAGGTGTAGGGTTCTGAGATCCTGGGAGGGACAGCATCTGTGCAGACTCTTGGCTGTGGTTGAAGCATAGTAAAGAGTACCAGCAGTAGATGGTGGATTCAAGCTGGACAGTCTGGAAAGACAGCATGCAGGCTGGACCAGAGAGGCCTGGGCTGAAGTTTAGGGTCTCCCTGGTAACTTGGTTTTACTTTTTCTGAAAAATAAAGCATGCAGGCTACTGCCCTGTTATTGGGAACACTCTGTAGTTGCTAAGGGATGTGGGGCAGATGGAACAGGCCCTGGGCAGAAGGGGCTTGGGTGGCAGAGCACCATAGCCTGGGGTCTGGATCTCCCCACCAAATTAGGCTCTGCCCTGCTGTAAGTCTGCTGTGTTCTCTGCAGATCTTGATTGAGTTCTGTCCGGGGGGAGCAGTGGATGCCATCATGCTAGGTGAGTCTTTGGTGGAGTGTGCACACGTGTGTTATACCAGAGGCAGAGCCTGTGTGCTCTGTGTGTACTGTGTAGTGTGTGTGTGTGTGTGTGTGAAGCCAGAGACAGAGCCTGTGTGAGCACTGCCTGTGGCAGGTGGCAAAGCCAGTCCTTGTTGGGTGTCTGGTGTTGACAGTGCCTGTGCCATTTATGCCAGATGCAGGTTTGGCCAGCAGAGCCTGCAGTGGTGCAGCTGGATGGTAGACACCTCTCTTTTTTAGAGCTGGACAGAGGCCTCACGGAGCCCCAGATTCAGGTCGTATGCCGTCAGATGCTGGAGGCTCTCCATTTCCTGCACAACAAGAGGATTATCCACCGTGACCTGAAGGCTGGCAATGTACTCATGACCCTGGAGGGTGACATCCGCCTGGGTAAGGGCACTGGGGAGAGGACGTCTTCGTGGTAGGAGCACCCTGGGGGGCTTCCTGGGAGGGACGTGGGGGGATGTCCTGGCAGGGGTATCTGTCTTGGCTGGGGTATCATGGTGGGGGCAACCTGGAGTGAACATCCTGGGATGGGGACCACCCAGACGGGTGTCCTATCCTGGCTGGGGTGCCCAGGCTGGGGTGTCCTGTACTGGCTGGGGCATCGGTCTGGGGTGTCCTGGCCTGGCTGGGATGCCCGGTGTTGGCTGGGGTGTCCTTACCTGGGTGGGGAACCTGGACTAGGGAGCTTGTTAAATCAGTGTTCTTCTATCCCTTCCACCTCCTCCTTTGTCCTCAGTTCCAGTTTGCCCCCTCTGCTCATTACCTTTGTGTTCCTAAGGAACATTTTATTTTTAGGAGACTGAGATCCCAAGCTGGAGATGGGTTGTTACCAGGGTGCGCAGTTGTGGATTTTCATAGATTGACTGCCCTCAGGATTTCTGGTTAGACCTCAGGAAGGGTGGGAACCTGCTCTAGGCCATGCCAGCAGGGACAGAGCAGGCTGCCTTCAGGACTGCATCCAGGGAGTGTGGGAGTCCTGAGAGGCTGAATATGAGAGGCGTTTGGGTGCTAGAGATGGCTGGGGACATGCCAGGTGTGGAGGGGCAGGGGTAGATGATCTGGGAAGAGTGACATTCAAACTCAGTGCACATATCTGCTGGACTTACCTGACTCACTGGGGAAACTCAGGGGTATAGACGACACCCCTTTGTAGTTGCAGACCTGGCATTGAGGACTTGACGGGGACACTGCTAAGGGAGGTACCCCAGATCCTGCCACCTGGAAGTAGCAGTGATGATTTCCAGTGGACTGACTGTTCAGTCCAGAGATGGGGGGAGAGTCAGGAAGGAATGGGATAGGGAGACCCCAGGGGGAAGAGGAGAGTCATGTGTGTCTGGTACATCCAAAGAGAACAGCTGAGTTTGACCTTCAAGGATGTAGTGGAGGAGGAGGCAGAAGACAGACACCAGGGTCAAGGCCAGGCTGAAGGCTGCTGAATGCAGGATGGCAGCTAGGTCGAGTGGCTATGAGCTGTGCTGAGCCCAGTGGGCTTCTCATTGCTACACTGCTGCTACTGCCTTAGCCTGGATCCACTGGCCATCTCTATGGCCTGGGCATGCCAAGCGGAGTCCATACGCCAGTCAGAGCTACTGGAGGGTGGAATGAGGCAGAGGGACGCATCAGATTTCAAAGTGACTTGGCTTGGCTACTTGTGAACCCCAAGAACTAGTTAAGGAGGGTTCAGATCAGAGACCTGGTGTGTCTTCATACACCCTGGACACCAGTGGATGCCTAATTTTCTGCTTAGAAACTCTTTCCACAGTCATTTAGCATGTGAGCCTGATTTAGCAGTGTAAGAGGCCAGTGGACTGGATATCTGTTGGCCTCTTTCTGTATTCCTGGGACAGCCTGGAGCCCCTGGAGCTCCCTTTACCACCCTCATGTTCTTATAAAAAAAAAAAAAAACAGCTGCATTCTTAGACAAGAGACTAACTTGGGAGAACTTTCTCCAAGCACAAGTGCAGCATTGTGTCCTTGAAGACAGTCTATGCATTTCAGCAGAGGTGGAATAGACCAGGTAAGCTAAAGAGTATGATTGCTAGGCATGGAGAAGCCTGCTGCACAGTCTGAGAAGCCTAATGAGCACTCAGTTTTCCCATCTGCTCAGCAGGGTCCTGGTGGTGGACCCTCCACAGAAGCACAGGGCCTCAGCCATCTTCGATACTGGGTAGTTTGCTTTTTCTTGTGTCAGATGTTTTCTTCTGCTGAATTCCAAACTTCCTATGAGATTCATTCCACAGCTAGTAGGTCCAGACCAGCTCTAGCAGTGGTTAATCAGGAAGCAACCCTGGGTTGGCTGGTGGAAATGTTTGTGCAAGACGAAGAGGGAGGACCTATTCCTTGAGATAATAGGCTAGAACGATCACTTGGCGTGGGGTAACTTTGGACAAGTCAAAACCTCAGACATAGTTCTAGTGATGGCCTTGGAATGATGATCTAACAAACCACACACCCCATCAGTGCCTGGCACGTCCTGAGGCTAAGCACGCAGGAGGATTCTTCCTGGGTGGGGAGCACCCAGTGCTGTCATGTGAGTTCCACATTCTGCAGACACCTGTGATATGATTCAGTTGTCTCTGGTCTCAGGAGGTGAATTCTGCAACTTCTGCTTCCTCCTGCCTGGAGAGAATTCCAAGCTACAGGCAGAGGAGTTGGCTTGCCATGTACCTGGAGCATGGGAGGCACTAAGTAATAAAGGTACTTCCAGTATCACTGTCACTTCAGATTAGTGACTCCAGGATCCCCGAAGACCCTGATGTTCCATTCAGGAGCCAGGCACTGGCTTCTCATCCACTTCACTGTGGCCCAAAGTCCAGATTTCCTGTGCCAGCATGCAGAGGGGTGGGGGTCTGGGCTCTGCCTCTGTGCACATGTAGATGGGAGAGCAGGAAAAAGACCACCCAGATGACTTTCCACAAGTTACTTATGTCTCTTAACTTCAGCTTTGGCACTTACAAAATGGCGCTCATGTGTTTTCCTGCCCTACAGAGTCACAGGTGAAATGATTTGCATGATGAATGGACAGAGGCGTTTCTAGGTACAGATGGTATATGTAAGTCTTCACACCATGTAGATTCTCAACGAATATTACTCTTTTGTCTTATTGTTAGTTTGTTTTTTGTTGGCATCAGGATTTGAACTCAGGGCCTTGGAATTGCTCAGCTTTCTCATTTGTTTGACACCACTTGAACACAGTGCCTTCAGCCCAGCTTCTTGTTGGGTTTTTGGAGATGAAGTCTCATGATCTGTTGATGCCCAGCTGGCATCAAGCTATGATCCATTCAAACTTCAGTATCCCAAGTAGCTAGTATTATAAGTACTCATACTGGCTAATAATTTACTTTTTTTTTCTTTTTGTCAGTCACAGGACTTGAACTCTGGGTCTGGGTTTTGTCCCTGAGCTCTTCAGCTCAAGGCTACCACCCCACCCCTTGAGCTGCAGCCCTACTTCCAGTTTTCTGGGGATTAATTGGAGATGAGAATCTCACAGACTTTCATGCCTAGGCTGGCTTTGAACCTCGATCCTCAGATCTCAGCCTCCTGAGTAGCTAGGATGACAGGCTTGAGCCATTGATCCCGGTTATAATTTACTTTTTATAAGATGAAAATGAACTTTAAGAAAGTTGGGTTCATAGACTGTACAATTTTCTAGTCTTTTTGTTTGTGCTGGTACTGGGGCTTGAACTCAGGGTGTTATAGTTTTGTTTGGTTTGCTCACAGCTGGCACTACCACTTGAGCCACACCTCTAGCCTTAGTCTGCCTTTTAATGTTTATATATATATTAATTTTGTGATTCTGGAGAATCAAACTCAGGTCATGAAGAGCATGAGCTCTTCCACTGTGCTACATCCCCGGACCCCAGCCTGCCTTTGTTTCAGTTGACATAGCGTTACGTAGCTGTGCGTGGTTCACATTCCTGTATGTGAACCCTGATCCCATTGGGTAAATGGTTGTCTTTTTCCTCAGTGTTAACATTCAGAGCCCTCTCTGTTAGCTGTGTTGAGTTTTAGAGTAAACTCCTGTGCTGTGGAGCATTGGCTTCTCGCACAGGGCCACATCTGTGCCTGTGAACCACCCTCTGTCCCCTTGCTTCAACACTTCCAGCCTCTGTAGACACCATCTACTTGTGCACAACACAGCACCCAGGAAAGTTAGATCTTGTGATACTGGTCTCTTGTACCCTTGTCTCACTTAGTGTAATGTTCTGGTCTGCTTTTACTACTCTGCAATAGTGTCCCTGTGTTTCTCAGTGTCTTCCTCATAGAAGTGATTGTTTTTATGTGGGTAAAATAAAATGCATCTTTGACAGCCCTTTGCTGGAGATTTAGGAGCCTTTTTCCTGTTCTCTAAGCAGTACTGCCCTGGCCAAGGGTCTCTGGGCCTCTTTCTATGGGAGAGCGAGATTCCCCAAGTTAGAGTCACCGTTTGCGGCCAGCTGCCTTCCTTCCTGCTCACTCCCCTTTCACTCCCCTTCCTGCTCACTCCCCTGCTAAGTTCGAAGTTCTGTTTCACCACATCCTGGGTTTTTCTTTAGAGGGGGAAAAAACCCCCAAACCCACAAAACCCAAAGTGCATTGCTAACTGCATTTCTGTTTTTTAAACCATAAAAGCAGTCTATACCAACATTTTCTTTTGCCAGTCCTGGGACTTGAACTCAGGGCCTGGGCGCTGTCCTTGAGCTTTCTCAAGGCTAGTGTTCTACCACTTGAGCCACAGCACCACTCCCAGCTTTTTTATTTTTTTATGGATGTGGCACCCAGGAATCAAACTTGGGTCTTTGTGAATGAGAGGGAGGCACTCTACCCCTAGGCCAAATTCCCGGGTCCCATACCAACATTTTAAAGAATAGAAGTGTAGCTCATGTGTGTCCTGGCTCCTCGGGAGGATAAGATCTGGAGGAGAGTGGTTCAGAGCCGGCTTGGGTGGAAAAGTCTATGAGACTCCAGTTCCAAAATAGACAAGAAGCTGTGCTGGAGGTATGGCTCACACGGCATGCCCGTCCCTCTCAAATGCAGCCATGTCACACGGCAGGCCCAGCCCTCTCAAATGCAGCCATGTCACACGTCATGCCCGTCGTCCCTCTCAAATGCAGGCAGCAGACTCATGCCTTAGGGCATGCCCTCTTTAATTTGGCTGTCGTGCTTGAGGCAGAAGTAGGCAGCTGTGCCCCAGGGGAGCACATCGTAGGACAGCCTTGTCTGTTTTTAAGGCTACCTGCTGTTTTACAGTTGAGAGGTAGCATTCCTCCAACATACATACTCCTCCCGAGCCACAGAGGACAGGCTCCAAGGCAGACAGTGGGCTGTCCTGGGCCCTGTGTGTGCCACATGCCTGGGCAGAAGTTTACTCATGTGGAGGTTCACTTTATAAGTTTAGGCGCCGTGAGAGATGGACAACAGGACTAATGTAAAACAGAACTATGACAACAGCACAGTATAACGTATATTATTTTGCATTTGTGACTGATTTCTAGACCTTTCCGTGTGATATTTTCACTGAAACTGGATCAGGGGAGAGGTAAAGGCCTTGCAGCAATCTGTGCTCACTGACTGGTCCTCCTGCCTGTTGCCTGTGTCAACCTGCTTGGTGCTTCCTGCTCTAGATGCATGCAAGCCAGCTCTGTGCAGAGCAGGAACAGGAAGCACTCTTTCCTGTGGGATTCCCTCCTTCCTGCTGCCCGGCCTGCTTTATTTCCATCAGTAGGCCTCAGGTGAAAGGTTCCTTGTGTCCTCTGGGGCAGCCAACCCTGCAGGAACCACAGCACTGGAGGCAGGAATCAGAGGCGTAGGGTTACCTCCACTGTGGCTGGGGCTGCAGGCAGGATACATGGACCTCTGGACCTGGGAGAGCCACGCCTCAAGCTGGACCCTGTGGTGGGAGACTAAAAGGGAAGAGTTACCTGCTCTTTCCACAATTCCTGCTGTTCTTTCCAGGGAGGCCCTGAGTCCCTCTGAGACATTGTGAAAGCAGGCAGTTCTGTCTTGTTTCCCTCCACAGAAAGGAGTCCCGGGGCTAGGATGGTGATAGAGTGGGCAGGCAGCTCTGAGGCCCACCCTGGGTCTAAGTGGCTGTCACTGCTCCCAGGAGATTTTCTTTTTCTTTTCTTTTTTCTTTTTTGCCTGTCCTGGAGCTTGAGCTCTGGGCCTGGGCGCTGTCCTTGGGTTTTCTCAAGGCCAGCACTCTCCCACTTGAGCCATAGCACCACTTCTGCTTTTTTCTGGGTAAGTAGTACTGAGGAATGGATCCCAGGGCTTCGAGCAGGCTACACAAGCACTTACTCTATCCCTAGGCTAGGCTCCTGGCCCCTCCCAGGAGATTTTCTGAGCAGAAACGTGGTTTTGGCTATTGAGTTCTCCACAGCACCTGGCTCTTCTCTTTACTGAGAGTTGGGAAGGAAGATTGAGGTGTTTAAGGATAAATCTGTTTATTTTTGTTAATCTGGAAATTACCACACAGTCAAGTTCCAGCACTGGGAAAGTGGAAGTAACCTCTGGTCTGGTCTCCCCACCCACGCACAGCCAATTACACAGTGATATGTCTCTGGCCCATTTACTGCTTCTAACCGGGCCTTCTCCTTATCTCTACTAATTTTTATCTATGAACGTGTTGGTAAATATATGTTAGTGTACAAAAAACTAAACTAATGACATTTTTATTGTAGTGCTGGGGTTTGAGAGAGAGAGAGATGGGGAGAGAGAGGAAGAGGGAGAAGGAGAGGGAGAGAGAGAAGTCTTCTTAAATCCTTTGTGGAAAAGGCAGGATATTTCATATATGGTACATAAAGTTTTATAGTGATAGCAAAAACAATAGCTGAACAATTCTTGTTAAGATCTGCTACTGTTGCTGGACACCACTAGCTCATGTCTATAATTCTAGCTCCTGGAGGCTGAGATCCGAGAATCACAGGTTGAAGCCAGCCCAGGAAGGGAAGTCCTTGAGACTCTTATCTCTGATAACCACCAAAAAGATGGAAGTAGAGGTAAAACTCAGGCGGTAGAGCATGAGCCTTGTGTAAAAAAGCTCTAGGACGTGTCTAGGCCCTGAGTTCAAGACCCAGGACACACACACACTATCTCTCTTGCTCTCATCTTCCTTCCCTCCCTCCCTTTTTCTCTCTCTTCCTCCCTCCCTCTCTCTGTATGTAAACACACAGATTTGTTTCTATGATTGATGAACATTAATATGATTTATGTTTCTGTATTTAGTATTATTTCCTTAAGTAGATTGCCTCCTTTCTAGGTATTAGGTCATGATGGGGGTGTGTTCAGGGTCCTTACTTATTACCCGATGGCTTTCCTGAAGATTGCTGGCAGCTGTACTTGGCGGGCAGGATGTGCGCATCCCCGGCCTGAGACTGCGGCTCTACATGCTGCTGTGTTTTTAATGCTCTCCAGCAGGAGAGACGGCATTCGCTGGTTCTCTGGAATCTGAACTAGTCCAGGTCTTGGCCCTTTCCCCTTGGCTGTGGGTAGAGGTCTGGCCCTTATGTATTTTATCTGAAAATTTTGTCTTCCAGCTGACTTTGGTGTGTCTGCCAAGAATCAGAAAACTCTGCAGAAGCGAGATTCCTTCATAGGAACGCCTTACTGGTGAGTTGCACATCTTCTGAGGGCAGAACAAAGGCGTGAGTGTCACCCCCAGGGTGACCTCTGTCTGGGTGGTTCTGGGGAGGCCCCAGGGCAGAGGCCAGCCACGGCTTGGGCATGCTGATTGGCTTCATGATTCCTCACTGCTAGTAAACCAGAAAAGCCTATTTAGAGATACTGTAGAGATGGGCTGGTGCGTGGGGTTGGCACTCCATTAGTAAGCCAAGTGGTTCTGCCTGTGCTACTTCACGTGTATGTGTTGTGCACCAGGTGGCTGGTCAAGGATGCCCTGTGCAGATTTAGTTCCCACCTGCACAAGATGTGCTTGACTTCTCCAGTCTGTGGTGATCCCTCCTTTTCCACAACTATCACTTACTCAGTTCCACACTTGCTTTCTGTATCATTGTGTTTTTACAATTTGCTAGGGTGCAATGTGTCTCCTTCTGGCTTGATTATTACTCTTTAACTCTTTCTCTCTCCCCACTTGATTTCTCCTCTTCTCTCCCATCCCTTTCTTTCAGTGCTGTGTGTTCCCTCCACCCCTTAGTTTCCATAGCCTCAGCCTTCCCTAGGCTTCTGTTCTGGATCGCTGCTGCCGTCTCCTGGCAGGTCTTGGGAATGGCAGCAGGCCATGGCAGGTGCTACGAGGCGAAGACCCTTCTAAGGAAGACGGTGGGATGTCAAGTAATTCAGATCCTGGCCCAGGAGTGTCGTCAGCCCTGATGTGGGCTGGTGGTGGTTCTTGGCCCCTGAGTCTCCAGGACATACCACCTGGAGCCTGATATTTAGCCCTGTGTTGTCCCTTGGTGCAGCCCCATGTTGTCACTCGGTTTAGCCCTGTGTTGTCCCTTGGTTGGCTCAGGATGGCTCCTGAGGTGGTGCTGTGTGAGACCATGAAGGACACACCATATGACTACAAGGCTGACATCTGGTCCCTGGGCATCACGCTGATTGAGATGGCACAGATGGAGCCCCCACACCACGAGCTCAACCCCATGCGGGTCCTGCTCAAGATCGCCAAGTCGGACCCTCCCACGCTGCTCACGCCCCCCAAGTGGTGAGGAGCCAGGGGATTCCAGGCTGCAGGGCACACCTGGGAGAGGGGCACCCGGCACAGGCGGGCTGTGGGGGCCCACCTCCGGGCACAGGCAGGAAGGTCAGGGAGGCACAGTGGTGGTGCTGGGCCCCAGGGTCAGAGGAGGGTGGTGCCGGGGATCTCCAGGCCTGGCCTTCTGGACTCAGAGAGTCCAAGATGTGACTTCCACCATCCCATGGCACAGGCTGCACTGTGACTGGTGGCTGGACATGGTGGCTCTCATCCTGATCTAGTGCTGCTGTAGTCACAGGGCCCCCGAGGCAGTGGTACCCACGTGCAGCAGGACACCTCTCCCAACTGTCAGCATTGTGAAGCCAGGAAGCGCCCGTCGTCCTTGGTGGTGTCTGGGAAGCATTAGCTCCCTGGGGCTGCCAACCTCAGCAGGGGCACTTGGTCAGCACTGACCTCGTCCTGAATTCACTGCTGATCCTGTCCTCAGGTCTGTGGAGTTCCGGGACTTCTTGAAGATGGCACTAGACAAGAATCCTGAAACCCGGCCCAGTGCTGCCCAGCTGTTGGAGGTGAGTGAACTGGCCTGGCCACTCTGCCCACCCAGGCAAGGCCCCTATAGGGTGGTTGTGCAGATTCAAGCCAGACCTTGGGCTTTACCTGGTTTCAGCAGGGAGTGGTTTGGCTTTGCTGGGCTCCCTGGGTGGATTCAGGTGGACTGGTCCAGTTGGCAGCGGCCTTGTGAGTGTCAAATCACCTCACTGTAGCCTCTTGCTACAAATCTTTTAGATAGAGCTATGAGTTGCCCCTCTTTTCCTCACCTAGCTGATGCTTGGGAGCCACTTGGGGCTTTAGTGTCCTCTTTCGTTATGGGGGGTAGGCTCTCCTGGATCCTCCCACTCCACCCCAAGGAGTGCCAACCAGGTGCTTCTTGCCCCTAGCACCCCTTTGTCAGCACCGTCACCAGTAACAAGGCTCTGCGGGAGCTGGTGGCTGAGGCCAAGGCTGAGGTGATGGAGGAGATTGAGGATGGCAGAGACGACGGGGATGAGGAAGATGCTGTGGACGGCACCTCTGTGAGTGCAGAAAGCAATCCTGGTGCTTGGGAGGGAGGCAGGGAGCTCCTGTCCCCGTGCTCCAGGCGACGTGAGGGCTGCAGGAAGGCTTGGCTGAGGCAGTATGCCAATGCTGTGTGCTTTAGAGAGTCCAGGTTTTCACCTAACCACCCCCACCCCCACCACCACTTTTCAACCCTGGTGAATAAGGGGTGATCTGGTGCAGCCAGATAACGCTCACTTCTGTCTCCCAGTATTCAGAGCCCTTGCCTTTCTTCCAGTGTGGCTCCCACATGAGGTTTTGTTTTGTTTTTAGCACACTTTGGGACAGACTGTGTTGCCAGAGACAGCAGGCTCAGAGGCCACATCTGTTGCCCTGAACATGGGGACAGTCTCTCCATATTTGTAATTGATTCAGCATTGCTTAATTTATATAGGAATTGCTGTCGATTTTAGACTAGGTGCTTGGGCCAGGCATCCCATCCTGTTGGCTAGGTCCTGCCTGATGTTGGCACTGTGGCCCATAGCAAGCTGAGTAGGGATCCCTTCCCAGAGGGTTGGTTGTTCCATGCCCCTGTACCTGTGGGAAGGAGGGAGCAGCAGCTTTCAGGAAGCTGAGTTGAGGATCAACATTCAGGGCCAGCCTGGGCAAGAAGTAAACCAGGTGCCATCTCATACCGTTTGTGATCCAGTTATGTGGTTGCCATCTGAGGCTGGCCCCAGGCAAAGCGCACCAGACCTGACTCGAAAACAAACAGAAAGCAAGAGGGGTTGGAGTATGGTTCAAGTTGGTAGAGTGCCTGCCTGCAAACCAAACCCTAGTACTGCCACGTAGTTACCGGCAGCCGATTTCCAGGGCTGGAGCAGAACGGCTGCTGTGCCTCCATCCTGGCTCCCAGGAGGGCAGCAGCAGCAGCTTAGTGGTTACACAGGCAGGAGCTACCCGCGCCTCACACTGGGAGCCATCTTCACAGTGAGGCTGTGGTTGTAGTAAGACCAGCAGCTGAGGAGACCCCTCTCTTACCTAGCACATGGTCCATTGTGCTGACTCAGCAATTGGCTGCATGTCTTTTCTAGACACTGGGGAGCCACGTTCAGGACTCTTCTAAGCCAGGCCAGATGAGCCCACAGGCCTGCCAGCATCTCCAGGAAATGTCTCCCTCACAGCCATCCAGACAGACTCAGGATGGTGTGGCTGGTGGCCACAGCCAGCCTTCTGGGGATGGGTCCCTGCAAGCCACCAGGCCCCCTGATGTGGCCCCTGCAAGTGACAACAGCCTGTGTGTGCCTGTGGCTATCCGGAAGCCACGGCCTGTGTCCATGGATGCCAGAATTCAGGTGGCTGCGGAGAAGCAAGTCACTGAGGGTCAGAGTTCTGAAATTACAAGGTCCCAGAAGGCCAGCCATGGCCGGCCCAGCCAGAGCAGGCCCAGCAGCAGTGCCTTGGAGTCCCTCAGCGGTGAGAAGCTGGCTAATGGCAGCCTGGAGCTCCCGGCTCCCACAGGGCCAGACCCTTCCCAGCAGGCCTTGGATGGTAGCAGCCACCTGTCTGCTTCCGACAGCATGGACTACAGCTCCTCCCTGTCTGGCGACCTGTCCCTCAACAGAGAGACAGGATCTCTGTCCCTCAAGGTAAGTTTATTTGGCTGCATGGTTCTAGATCCTGGTCTGTAGACTGTGCAACAAATTTTCTTCTTTAAAAATGCTGGACTCGGCTGGGAGTGTGGCCTTGTGGTAGAGTGCTTGCCTAGCATGTGCAAAGCCCTAGGGTCGATTCCTTGGTACCACATACACAGAAACAGCTGGAAGTGGTGCTGTGGATTAAGTGGTAGAATGATAGCCTTTAGAAAGCACAAGGATAGGCCCTGAGTTCAATCCCCAGGACTTGCAAAAGGAAAAATAAATGGTGGATTCCCCTGGAGCGGCCTCTCCATCCCCTTCTCCAGGGAGTGGCTGCTGCAGAGGTGGAGAATGCAGGAAGTCCTGGTGAACAGAAGTCTGTCTCTTCAGAGGTTGACTCCCTATGAGCAGTGCTCAAGGGAGAGCTGAAGCTTTCCACAGCTGACAGCTGGCCCGTGTCAAGTAGAGCCTGCAGCTGTCCTATGAACACTCAGGGTTCTCACTTAGGCTCTGCAGAGGTTTGCAGGAGTGAGGAGACTGTTCCTGAGGGAGTGAGAACCGTGGGCAGACCTCCACTCAGAGAGGAAGCTCATTTCACTCCTTGGAGGGTGATCCATGAATGCTGGGTTGAAGTACTGAGTCTTGGCACTTTTGTGTTCCCTGACCAGGACTCAAGGCTGCATAACAAAACCCTAAAGCGGACACGCAAATTTGTGGTGGACGGCGTAGAGGTGAGCATTACTACCTCCAAGATCATCAGTGAAGATGAGAAGAAGGATGAGGAGATGAGATTTCTCAGGTAAGCTCAGGAAGGACCTGTGCTGAGAGGGATGGGCACCTTGTCTTCTACAGTATAGAGTGGGGAAACTGAGGCGACAAAAGGAAACTAATTTTGCTGGAGATTCTGTACTTCCTACTTGCCTAGCTATCTGTTATCTGTTAATTTATCTGCTTTTCTATCCACCAACCCATTCTATCCATCTTTCCATTTACTTTTTTTCTTTTTCTTCTCTTTCATTTTTTATTGTCAGGGTAATGTATAGAGGGGTTACAGTTACATTCGCCAGGTAGTAGGTGCATTACTTCTCATATTTTTGTCCCCATTTTCCTCCCCCACCCTTCCCAATCGGCTTGTTTCCCCCTATTTTTTCCTATTTCAGATAAACAAATAAATGTATATATAATATAACAGGTAACAAAGTCAGATACAGTAACTATGAGATTAACCAAGGGATAACCAAAGAGAAGAGAAATAACATAGTACATTAAGAACAACAATCACACAAGATAAAGCTCTTGTTTCATATCCTAGAGATCCTATCATTTAGTCTCTCTTATATGACCTTATGTACCTAGGTTTGGCGCCATTGTAACCCTCTGCTAGGAGAGTCCTAGATGTGTACTAATTATTACAATGAGGGAAACCATTGAGCCTAAGTTCCTTTGGATCTGGCTTACTTCACTTAATATGGTTTTTTCAAAGTCTTTCCATTTCCTTACAAATGGGGCGATGTTATTCTTTCTGATGGCAGCATAGAATTCCTTCCATTGTGTACAAATATCACATCTTGTTGATCCAATCGTCTACTGAGGGGCATCTGGGTTGGTTCCATATCTTTGCTATAGTAAATAGTGCTGCAATGAACATCGTTGTGCTAGCAGTTTTAGTATGTCCTTGTTTCTGGACGTTTGGGTAAATGCCACCATCTTTCCATTTATATACACACTCTAACCCCTGTCTACCCAACTGCTGTATATTATCTATCCACCTGTAATCCATCCATCCAACCACCTACTTATTTTTCCATCTACCTACCTATGCTTATATTACCTACCCACCCAATCACTCATTCATCTATCATCTGTTATTCATAGTATCCACCCATCCATCATGCACCCACACATCTACCAACCATCCAAACATTAGTCTACTCCATTACTCCTGCACCCACCCATCTACCCATCCAATCAGCCACCCATCAAATCACTCATTCATCCATACCCACATCTACCCCTGTCCATCTACTACTCATCCAATTACCCATCTACCTCTTACTCCATCTACCTACTCACCACAGATGGTGACTCAGATAAACAAGGCCATTGTCTGGTAAAACTTAGCCTGAATAGCCAACACAAAACACACAAGAAATTCTTGATTGTGCTGCACACTGTGAAGGAAGTGATGTGTTATCCCTGTTTGGTGGGAGTCCTGGGTCCAGCAGAGACTGCCTTTGTGGTAACTGAAAGCTGAGTGGCCATAGGAGTCACTGGGGTGGCCACTACAGTGCTTTTTTTTTTTTTTTTTGGTGGGTTGTGGGGCTTGAACTCTGGGCCTGGGTACTGTCCCTGAGCTTTTCAGCACAAGGCTACCAATCCACTCCTGGGCCTGGGTGTTGTCCCTGAGCTCTTCAGCTTAAGGCTACCGCCCTGCCCCTGAGCCACAGTCCCACTTCCTGTTCTCTAGAGATTAATTGGAGAGAAGAGTCTCAGACCTTCTTTACTGCCTGGGCTGGCTTTGAACAGAGATACTCAGATCTCAGCCTCCAGAGTAGCTAGGATTATAGGCGTGAACCCAGTGCCCTGCCTACAGTGCTTTTTGTTTCTTGTCTGGGTTGGTTGTATATACTTGAACTCTGGGCCTGGGCACTGTCCCTGAGCTCTTTAGCTCAAGGCTATCGCTCTTTCCCTTGAGCCATAGCACCACTTCCAGTGTTCTGGTGGTTAATTGGAGGTAAGAGTCTCATGGACTTTCGTGTCTGGCTTTGAAACACGCTCCTCAGATCTCAGTCTCCGGAGTAGCTAGGTTATAGTTGTGAACCACTGGTACCTGGCTTAAAAGAAGGTTGTTTTTTTTTTTTTGGCCAGTCCTGGGATTGAGCTCAGGGCCTGAGCACTGTCCTTAGACTTTCTCAAGGCTAGAGCTCTCCCACTTGAGCCTCAGCACCATTTCCGGCTTTTTTCTAGGTATGTGGTACCAAGGAATCGAACCCGGGTCTTTGTGTATGCTAGGCAAGCACTTTAACCACTAGGCCAAACTCCTGGCCCCAAGAAGGTTTTTTTGTTTGTTTGTTTTGTTTTGTTTTGTTTTTTTTTTTTCGGCCAGGCCACTGTCCTTGAGCCTTCTCAAGGCTAGTTCTCTACCAGCTTTTTCTGCGTATATGATACCAAGGAATCCATCCTAGGGCTTCGTGCAAGCTAGGCAAGCACTCTCCCACTAGGCTACACTCCGAGCCCTTCTTTTCTTACTGGAGATTTATAAGCACTCTTTGAACATTGAAGGTATTAATATTTTGAATGTTAGCCAAATGTAGCCTAAGGCATTGACTTGTAACCACAGCTCGTCTTGTCAGACTTGCATGGTTTTGCCTTGACCCAGCCCTCAATGCCACGCACCATGAAAACTGTGTCTCTGAGGCCACTGTATGTCCCACCTTCAACCTTCCATCCAACCTCCAGGCGCCAGGAACTTCGAGAGCTCCGGCTCCTCCAGAAGGAAGAGCACCGCAATCAGGCACAACTGAGCAGCAAGCATGAACTACAACTAGAGCAGATGCACAAGCGTTTTGAACAGGAAGTCAATGTGAGTATGAGCGGATAGTAGCGGGGGACTCCTGCTGCCATGTTCTCGCTCTCTCCCTCTCTCCCTCTCTTCCCCTCTGTCCTTCCCTCCCTCTACCCCCTCTTTTTCCCTCCCTTCCTCCCTTCCTCCCTTTACCCCATCTCTCTTTTGTGGGGCTTGAACTCTGGGCCTGGGTCCTGTCCCTGAGCTCTTTAGCTCAAGGCTAATGCTCTACCACTTGAGCCACGGCACCACTTCCAGTTTTCTGGTGGTTAATTGAGGTAAGAGTCTCATGGATGTTTGTGCCTGGGCTGGCTTTGAACCTCAATCCTCAGATCTCAACCTCCTGAGTAGCTAGGATTACAGGCATGAGCCACTGCACCTAGCCAAGTTTTCTAAGTGGAGGTTGCAGAGAGGTCATTGGACAGCTCTCAGTCGTTGCCCAATTCTTGTTTCTTTCCAAAGGTACAGAGAGATTCCTGAGAGAGAAAATCACCCTGTGGGACATAGTATATATAACACCTATCTAAGACTGATGGTCTGTTTTTCTGTTTGTAGACGGAAATAAGATGGAGTCTCAGACTTGAAATGACTTGGCCTAGGTCACATAGCAAAGAGGTGTTGGACCTGGAATTCAGACTCTCCTCTGAGCTTTTCTCGCTCCCTCTCAGGGTTAGAGAGGCTTTGCTGAATTCTCCTGAACTGTTGCTCCTTCTAGGCCAAGAAGAAGTTTTTTGACACAGAGCTGGAAAACTTGGAGCGTCAGCAAAAGCAGCAGGTGGAGAAGATGGAGCAAGACCATGCTGTGCGCCGTCGGGAGGAAGCCAAGCGAATGCGTCTGGAGCAGGATCGCGACTACGCCAGGTTTCAGGAGCAGCTCAGACTGATGAAGAAGGAGGTGACGAGGGCCTCGTGGGAGTGCTGTCCACTGTGGGCTCAGCCTCGTCTCACAGTGGAGGTTTTGAGGGTTTGGGGAGCTGCTCAAAGCAGCTGTGTCTGCATCCATGTGCTTCCTCTTCAGCAGTTGTGTCTTCAAGTTTTGATTCCTGCATTTCTGTGCTGGCTTTGTACCCAGCCAGGCTCTGATAGGTGGCAGTGGGAGGCTTCTTTTACATTCTCCCAGCTTGGCACTCCTAGCTGAAAACAGAAGGGAGAGAGAGATGGTGGCCCCTCAAATTGGAGATGCTGTCAGTAGACATGAGCACCTGGGCACACACACAGTATCCCCTAGGCCCTGTTCTCCCCACCCCACCTGAGTCACAAGAGGGAGTGGCAGGCAGTGGGTGGCAGGGGAGATCTTGGCCGGCCCTGAACAAGGGCATCTGGCTGTTAACAAGCAGCTAGTGTCCCCTGTGGAGGGGCCGGAAGGCTGGGCTCACCTTTCTTAGACTCTCAGGAGAGTCAAGGGAGGACATGCAAGCAGCAACAGTAGCCCCAGTCTCAAGCTGACGACTGGACCATTGTCCCTGCCTAGGCTCGCTGTGGGTATGGTAGGTGACACCTCTCAAGGGCCATGGGCAACAGTCTCCAGTCTGACTGAGCAGAGCCTGCTGGTACAGGAGAGTGGAAAGAACTGAAGTTATTTAGGAGAGCTGAAAAATGGTGTGACAGTGGCCTCGAAAGTAAAGGGGATACTAGCAGATGATCCTGGAGGCAGACCACGCAGGAGGGAGGCCAGGGGCAGAAACTGGCTATTGGCATCTACTTCTCAGAGAGGTTCTATGCTTTTAGTAAGAAGTAGATTAGGTGCCAGAGTAAGTGTGCAGTGGTGCTGCTCCCACCCTGGCCCTGCACCCTGCACACACACCCTGGGTGGTTGCAGACGAATCATGAGAAGGTGAGATGCTGAGAGCAGGCAAGACACCAGGGTCCACACAGCCATGTCCTTTGATGTCCTCCAAGGACTCCAGGGACAGCTTTGAGTCTGTCCTGGACCAGGACAGTGTGGAGCTAGTACAAAGGCTCTGCTCACATGAGGCTTTTTTCTCATTAATTCACCATTTATTTTTGTGCTGGCATAAAAGTCAGCATGCTAGACCAGTGTTCACCTCTGAGCCACAAACACATTCTGACACAGTATTTATGTTTTCCCTTATTTTGGGGTGCTTTTCTTCAGAGTTTTCATGGAAAGGAAAGTGCTGAGAAGCACAAAAGGAAACCCAGGTTCTGGGACCAGAAGAAGGGGGTGGGAACAAGGTAGCTCAAAGCTGCCCATCTTGTGTGGGAAATCCAGAAAGGAGAAGCAGGCAGAAGCCTCTGGTGGGACATGGCCAGGTTGGTAGCTCCTGGGAGCCCTGACCTAGCTCCTTCTGCTGTCTCCACTGCAGGTGAAGAGTGAGGTTGAAAAGCTCCCCCGGCAACAGCGGAAAGAGAGCATGAAGCAAAAGATGGAGGAGCATGCACAGAAAAAGCAGTTGCTCGTGAGTCCCCAGCACTCGATTGGGGAGAAGGGGTGCTTTTTGGGGTTCTAGACTTGAGGCCTTGAGTTGTGACAGGTCTTCCTCTTTGTCTTTGCTGAGGCCCAACCCTTAAACACCCATTCCTTGTTCTGAATGCCCAGGAAAAGCTCATGCTTCAGATCCCATCCTTATCACCTCTCAGAGCTGCTTCCCTGATTACTCTCACTCCCACTGGAAATAAACTCCCTGTATCTTCACAGCTGTCTTATTTATGCCTTCTGCATGGCAGTGATGACAGGAGATGAGGATTGCATTATTTTTTGCCTGGGATGGCCTACTGTAACCCTCTTAATTTCTGCCACCTGAGTTGCTGGGATTATAGATATGTGCTACCACACATGGCCATCTAGTTTCTTTCTAAGAGGCATCTAGTTTATTTTATTTTTAAATTTATTTTTATCTTTTTGATAGCTTAGAAAGGTAAAAACAGATACTATCCTCCAGGCACTAGTGTCTTTCCAAGCAGCTTGGAATGCTAAAATTGTTGGGACTCAGATTTAAGGCCAATGTGGGCAAGAGAAAGTTCTCAAGACTTTGAAAAGATCTGGATATGTTGGCATACACCTGTTATCTTAGAAAGCATAGCCCCACGGCCAGGCAGAAAGTGAGACCCTATAGAAAAAAATGGTAAAAGTCAGGGCTGGTGGTGTGGCTTATTGGCAAGAGTGCCTATTTAGAAAGCACGAGGGTGGTAGTGGTGGCTCATGCCTGTGTCCTAGCTGCTCAGGACGCTGAGATATGACGATCATGGTTCATAGTCAGCTCAGACAAACAGGAAAGTCGGTAAGCCTCTTATCTCCAGTTAATCCCCAAAATACCCAGAAGTGGAGCTGTTGCTCAAGTGGTAGAGTGTGAGTCTTAGGTGCATACACACACCCACACCTCAGGGACAGTGACCAGATCTTGAAGTCAAGTCCCAGGAATGGCAAAAAGAAGAGAAAAGAGAAGAAAAGGAAGAAAAAGAAAGCACAAGGCCCCAAACAGAACAAAACAATAAAAAGTCAGACAGGAACCCCAAAGAAATGTCACATGCTCATTAAACTGATTGGATAATTACTCACTGTTTAACAGGTGAAAAATGTACAATAAATATATATTTGTTGTGTTCATTAAAATAAAAAATAGTAATAGTTATAGGGGGTGATGAGCCCACCTATCCCCTGTTGGACCTCTGTACCTACTCATGGCCACTCATTCACTGCTGGCCTACTGGATTCTTTTAACTCAAAGCCTATGCTCCACAGTATCTCTTTCATCATGGATATAACCACCACCTTTTTTGCCTAGGTGGGCTTTGAACTCTGATCCTCAGATCTCAGCCTCCTGAATAGCTAGGATGAAAGCCACTGGTGCCTGGCTCTTAGTGATATTTTTGCAGTCTAGTCAGCATATAAATTTCCACTTTTCTAAAATCCTTCTTGTCTCCCTCCCACCATCCCTCCCTTCCTGCCTTCCTCCCCATTTGATCCTAGATCCGAATAAAGCCCACCTGTTGCAGTTGGCTAATGTGACTTGGCATCTTAAGATATTTTCTTCTCTGGCTATGCTGACCTTTCTCTTGTGACAAGAATAATCATTGTTTCCCAGGCTGGCTTTGAGTAAGTTCTGCCACCTCCTACCCTCCCCCACAGGACCGGGACTTTGTTGCCAAGCAGAAGGAGGACCTGGAGCTGGCCATGAAAAAGCTGACTGCAGAGAACAGGCGGGAGATCTGTGACAAGGAGCGTGAGTGCCTCAGCAGGAAGCAGGAGCTCCTTCGAGGTGGGCCTGGTTATAGAGTGGGGAGGACAAGAAAAGGCCCTGAGTCCTTCTCTGCCTTGAATGTAGATATACCCTTCCTGGGGAGACAGAGGCAAGAAAACTCCCTGAAGTCAGGACTGATGTGGGGGTACTGGTTATAGTAATCCACAGATCAAGGGAAAATCGGAAAGAGACAGAGTAGCATGGATGCAAATTGTAGGTAAGCAAGCTGGATTAACAGGTCATATAGATGTTAATGACAGCTGTTTGTTGGGATTACTGGGCTTCAGTCCATGTGCTGAGTGATTTTCATACCCTGATCTCATGGACTCTTCACCTTGCTCCCTAGAGGTTGGACGTACTATAATCCCAACAGTCCCAGAAGAAACTGAGGCTTGAAGAGTGCTCTGGTTGAATGATAGTCTGTTCAGGCTGCTATAGTGCAGGGCCATGGACCATGTGGCTTAGGAACAAGTTCTAGGGGCCGAGAAGGCCAAGGCCAAGGCAGCAGATTCAGTGTCTGGTGTGGGTGGCATCCTTACTGATGTTGCATCTCTTACCGAGACTCTGAGTCCTTCCTACCGGCTCCTCAGAAAATGAGTCTTACCAGGGTGGTGGGGAGGGGAAGGACCTGCAGGCTCTCAACAGGACAGTGCATCCTCACAGATAGGGAGGCCGCCCTGTGGGAGATGGAGGAGCACCAGCTGCAGGAGAGACACCAGCTGGTGAAGCAGCAGCTCAAAGACCAGTACTTCTTGCAGCGGCATGAGCTGCTGCGCAAGCATGAGAAGGTGAGTCCCCTGTGTGTGAGGTGGGGAAGGTGAGGCCCACTGCATGATGGCAGGCCAGGCCCCTCTGTGTGACAGGGGCATTGTAGGAAGTCGGAGGCCACTGTGGGCATCCCAGAGAGGCCTTGGACACTTTCTGGGAAAGCCAGCAGGGGGAAAAGGCCTACCAGTAGCAGGGTACCTGGTCACTTCCCCTTCATGCTTCTTTCCCATGTCCCCTCGTCTTCCAGCTTTCTGTCCCTCTTTTCGATGCATTCCCTCAGAAGACCTGAAGCCCCATGTTTGCTGGGAAGCCGCCCCTTTGCTCCCAGGCGGTGAGGGCCCGGCCTGCATGGCCAGAGTGCCTTTTCCGTCTGTGCTGACTGTTAGTATCTAGTTAGTCCCCACAGTGAAGATCCTGGCAGACATACTGGTAATTCTACTTCCTTATGTGAGTGCGAGGTCAGATATCAGCACGGGGGGCTTGGGAGCTCAGAACAGAGGTGCCCAGCAATCGAGGAAGCATCCTATAGGAGGTGGGTACCCCAAAGAGCGGTGAAAGGAAGGACAAATTTAAATTTATCAGGCTGGGAATGTGGCTTAGCCTTGAGCAAAAGAAGCTCAGGGACAGTGCCCAGGCCCTGATTTCAAGCCCCAGGACTGGCAAAAAAAATTTTTTTCCTCAATTTATCAAGGCCTTTAAAAATACAAATTTACATCTGCCATCAGTAATGATGAACAGTCCTCTCTGGTGTATTTTTGCTTTGAGTTATTAATTAATAATGGTACTATCACCAGGGAAGTGGGGTGGCAGTCAGAGAGTCAGAATCAAAATATTCCTAACTAATAATACAGGCACCTGTCTTACTGTGGGGCTTCATCATATATCAAAAATGTACTGTCAACTCTGGGTTGTGAGTACATGGCTTACAGGAGCTTCTGAGGATTCAGAGCTATGGTGCCCATTGTTAGCCCAGAAAAAGATCAAAGGGCACGGCATTGTTCCTGTGAAATGTGCCAAAAAATAGAAACTGTAGTTGAGTCAGGACCGTCTGTAATCCTGAAAGAACGGGAGACATTGAGCAGTACAAGTCAATGAAGCTTGTCCTGGGTTGCTGGGGCCCTGGGCTCCTAAGGCCAGCATGGTGGCTTCTGTGCTGACTGGGTGCCCTTCTAGGAGCGGGAGCAGATGCAGCGCTACAACCAGCGCATGATGGAGCAGTTGAAGGTACGGCAGCAGCAAGAGAAGGCCCGGCTGCCCAAGATCCAGAGGAGTGAGGGCAAGACACGCATGGCCATGTACAAGAAGAGCCTGCACATCAGTGGGGCAGGCAGCGCTGCTGAGCAGCGTGAGAAGATCAAGCAGGTGGGCCCAGGCCTGACCAGGCTGTGCGTTCATGGGCACAGGGCAGGCCCATCATGATGGGGCCTGCATCTGTCCAGTTCTGCTGGCATAGAACAGACAGTGTAGTGCTGGGTCCTGTAAGTCCTAACCCACAGCCCTTTGCTGGGCACAGCTGTGATGCAGTGGAGTCCTGCATCCATTCTGCTCACAACCCTGTGCTGTCATATGCAGCTCCAGCTGTGGGTAAATACTTTCCCCTCATCCACTAAAACCCTACCTGCGTGCCACCCATGTGACTTGGGCCCGAGATTCCCATGCACAGTTGTAGTGCATCCCATGAGGATGTCATGTCCCCACTAGTGTGGGGACTCTGAGGGCAGTGGCTGGGTCTCCCCTCAGGATGGGGGTTAAACCAAACGGGACACAGCTTGATGGGGGAGAAAGGGGGAGCTTTACCCAGAGGCTGTGCAGGCCAGGTGCTTGGGATGGGCCTTGCAGGCTGAGGGTGGAGATAGTCCAGGCTCAGCCAACTGGGCCTGGAGTCACAGCCTCTTTCTTCCCGCAGTTCTCCCAGCAGGAGGAGAAGAGGCAAAAGGCTGAGCGGCTACAGCAGCAGCAAAAACATGAGAACCAGACAAGAGATATGGTGGCACAATGTGAGAGCAATATGAGTGAGCTGCAGCAGCTGCAGGTACTGTCTTCCCATGGGCCCTGTCTGCCTAAGGCCAGCAGTGTCCCGGGGCCAAAGGGACCCGCACCAACTATAACGCAGCTGCTGGAGAATCATGTTGCCTCCAAGGCTTACTTTCATAACCCTGAGCTGGTTGTGGGGTGGTGATAATTCCTGCTTTGCAGGATTTGTCAAGAGTAAACTAGGGCTAGAACTGCCTTGCCCAGGGCCTGCCACAACCAGCTGCTGGGTTTCCACTGTCTTTTCAAGACATTCTGCCTGTGAAATTCTAGCTCCTTCAAGCACCCTGGCTTCTGGATTTGTCCCATGCCTGTGGGTACCTGGAGACCAGGAAGAGGCTTCTCATCAGAATCTGACAAGGCTGGCAACCCAAACTTTCAGCTCCTAGATGGCCAATGGTTGCCAGCCCAGGAAGATAGGACTTGGAGCCACCTTGTGGAAGAGTAAAGCATTTACACCTGAGGGCTGGGGTCTGTTGGAGCCTCAGTGGAACACAGGAAGGTGCAGACCATTGGCCCCTTTTGGCAGTTTCCACAGGGCAGAAAGGCCTGGAGGAAACAGAATAGCATTGAAGGCAGGCCCATACCTTTTGCTGTCATGTTCATTTTAGTCAAGCCTTTTCACCCCTGCCTCATTACTGAAAGGATTAACAGAAAACCAGATTGCTGAGCTCAGCAGGTCCCAGCCCAGTGCTGCTGGTATTGTTCCCCATCAAGTCACTTCCTCTAGCTTGAAACTCTCTACTCCTCACCCCCCAACTACTCAAGAGCATGAGGATGGGGGATTCACTAGGCCAATGAATTAAGGATGTAACTCACTGTCAGCAGAGTCGCACTGGGTCAGTCCTGGGACCACACCTGTGACTGGCTGCTACATTCCAACCTAGGCAACAGAGCAAGATACCTGTCCCTCAGAAACAGAAACAACAGAGACTGTGGCTTAAGCAACAAAGGTTGCATTTTCTCACAACAGCTGGAAACTGAAGGTCATTGTTCCAGTATGGTCAGCTTCTGGTGAAGGTCTCTTGTTGGCCAGCAGATGTCCATCTATTTTTTTATATCCTTAAAAGATTCTCTCCAGGGGACAGGAGAGGACACAGAAGAGTGAGAAGGCCAGCAGTTCTCTGGTCTATCCTGTTTTTCTGTAAGACCACTAATGCCAGCATGGGTATCTCACCAGAATCTAACCTTAACCACCTTCTGAAAGCCCTATCTTTAACTCTCCCTTCAGGGATAGGGGTTCAACTTGATTTTTTGTGTGTGTGTGTGTGAGGGGGGGGGGTTGTAAGGCTTAAACTGAGGGCCTGGGTGCCATTCCCAAGCTCTTTAGCTGAAGGCTAGCACTCTATCACTTTTAAGTACAGTACCACTTCTGGTTTTCTGGTGGTTAACTGGAGGTAAGAATCTTACAGACTTTTGTGCTCGGGCTTGCTTTGAACCTCAGTCCTAAGATCTCAGCCTCCTGAGTAGCTACAATTACAGGTGTGAGCCACCTGTGCCCGGCTTCAACTTGAATTTTGAGGGAACACAATTTAGTCTGTAGAACAAATGCTTAAACAGTGGTTATTACAATATTAAAAACAACCTAAATGGCTGAAAGTAGGGGAGATTTAAATAGTTAAATATATACCATGTGATATTCTGATAGGCACTAAAAGAAATGAGCACAAACTGTAGAAATATTTGTAATATAATGTCAAGTGTAGAGAGGGAGAGGCTTTAGAATATAGGCAGGCTAAGCTAAAAAATTCTATAGAAAGATAGGGTGTTACATGCCCATAATCTCAGTGCTTGGGAGATGGAGACAACAGGATCATGAGTTTGAGGCCAGCCTGGGTGAGACCTTGTCTCAATAAAAAACAAAAAACAAATAAGCAAACAAAAAGCCAGCAATAAAGGGGTTAGAACCCTACAGGAGTTTTTGTTGTTATTTTGCCAGTTCTAGGGCTTCTACTCAGGGCCTGGGCACTGTCCTTGGGCTTTCTTAAGGCTAGAGTTCTACCACTTAAGCCACAGCACCATTTCTGACCTTTTCTGTATATGTGGTACCAAGGAATTGAACCCAGGGCTTTGTGCATGCTAGACAAGCACTCTACCACTAGGCCATGCTCCCGACCCTACAGGAGTTTTTATTAAGTGTCCCTAGTAGTTGCTTCTGCCTAGGAAGCTTAGGTGAGTGTATGTATAACTATTAGTTTTGCTTTTTTAATTAAAATGACACATCTTCATTTCTAATAATATGAAAAAAAGCAAACAGTTGTAAAACAACTACAGAAATTCTACCCTGAAGTTGGCAATAACTGTCACTGTTAGCAGTCTAGAATAGTTGTCTATGAACTGCCTGGCATGTGAACTCGCATATACAGCTGTATGCAAAGGGCATTAAGAAGAAACGGCTGTAAATGCAGGAGGCAGAACCCTCATGGCTATGAGTTTGGAAAGTATCTGTTCTCTTACACATGTGCTTGTCCTGGCATTTGCAGAATGAAAAGTGTCATCTTTTGGTAGAGCATGAAACCCAGAAGCTAAAGGCCCTGGATGAGAGCCATGACCAGAACCTGAAGGAGTGGCGGGACAAACTTCGGCCACGAAAAAAGGTACCACAGCGATGGTTAGACTGGGGCTTACCTGGTAGCTCTGGGCAAGAATCACTGCTGAGCTAATTTGGGTTTTGACAGAGTCCACCTCTTTTTCTTTTGCCAGTCCGGGCCTTGAGCTCTGGACCTGAATAGTCCTTAGGCTTTCTCAAGGCTAGTGCTCTACCACTTGAGCTACAGCACCACTTCTGGCATTTTTTCTATGTATGTGGTACCGAGAAATTAAACCCAGGTAGAGGCAAGCACTCTACCGCTAGGCCAAACTCCAGGCCCAGAGTCCAGCTTCTTGAGGCTAATCTAAGGTTCTCATTTCCTCATTGCTTGTCAGGCTCCTGCTGCTCTCTGCTCTGCTCTACTTCATCTTTCCCGGAAGCACACCTTAAAGTCTAAAGCTGAGTCTGTCACCCACCTCAGATGTGCAAAGCATGGGTTCCACTCCCAACATCACATAAAAAAATCAGTGTAATGATATTTGGCTCATGGGATCGCTCGGTCCTTGCAATGAGTAGCTCCAAGTTCATAGGCTCCACCCACAAATGAGCAGAGCAATGACATGAGTGTGAGTCCCTGGCTTATCCTTGGAGTTCTGCTTAACCTACCTCGACTCTAAAAGTGTCCTCTTCTGTTCTGCAGATGGAACCCAGCACTGCAAGTATGCTAAGCAGTACTTCCCCCATCCCATCTTATCTTTTGAGCAGTCTCATGCATAGTCAGGACATGAGCCTGCAGTCAGCCTTGAGTGCTTACCTGGACAACCAGTATGGCCATCACACCTGGCTCATCAATACGAGCAGCTCTATACTCTCCATCTGAATTTCTTTATCGCACATTTCTGTCCACTCTAGCGGTATCTGACAAGATCAGCAAAATATGCTAGCAGACAAATTTCATGGAAAAGACCTGATTTGCTCTTCTGGTCTCCCTGTACTTAGGTTTTCTCTTACTGGCCCACCCAGGAACCCGGTCCCTCTCTCTACCCCAAGTTTACTCAGTCTCCACACCCTTTGCATTGTGCCCCTGGAACTTACGACCCAAGCTGCTCTTTTACTTGTTTTAATTGGCAGAATTGAGCCCACTGGCTTTGACTTTAGAATTGAGACATTGTATTTCCTGTTGTTTTGTTGTGATGCTTGCTTTGCTAAGCCACTCTTGTTTGTTTTTAATCTTCTGATAGGATTCCCCTATCTTCTGCAGTGCTGGTTTATTTTGCCAGGCTTCTGTGTTCTTTGCTTTTAAACCCCATGAATTCTGAAGGATAGATAGGTTCTTTGGATAAAGGAGGCCAGGTTGGCAGTTGTCATCTTCTGAGGCTTGAATTCTGTCGTCTTTGCCTTATCTACCTTTAGTGTGTTTGTTATTGTAAGTCACTTACTTGCCTCCTCTTCATTGCAGCTTTCAGTATTCTTTCTTTAGTCTGTGTTTAGTGATTTTACTGTGTCTGCTTGGAGTTCTGAAATCCAGTATCACCTGAAAGATAATCTCTTGTGATTGGGTAACTTTTCTACCATGATTTTGTGGAATGGGTTCTCAGTATCTTTAGTTTTTATTTCCTTTTTATCTATCCCCTTACATGTAGATTTGATCTTCTGATGGAGACCCAGAGGACTTGCACACATGCCTTTGGTGGCTTCTAGGAAGTACCAATGTAGGAACAGAGACTTACACAGAACAATGATGAGGTTTTAGTTGTCCTTGTATGTCTGTGTGTACATGTTCACATACAGCCCCCCTCCCTTTTTTTTTTTGCCAGTCCTAGGCCTTGAGCTCAGGGACTGAGCTCTGTCCTTAGGCTTTCTCAAGGCTAGAACTCTACCACTTGAGCCACAGCACCACTTCTGGCTTTTTTCTATATATGTGGTTCTGGGGAATTGAGCCTGGGTCTTCGTGTATGCTAGGCAAGCACTCTACCAACTAGGCCACACTCCCGGCCCAACTTTCTTTTTTTTAATTAAAATATTTTTTTTTTATTGTCAGGGTAATGTATAGAGGGGTTACAGTTACATTCACTAGGTAGTAGGGGTATTACTTCTCACACACTGATATCCTTTTTCATGTTTTTGTTCCCATCCTCCCCCCACCCAATCATCTTATTTTCCCCCTTTACATATAGCTTTCCCTGAGGCAGCAAGATTGTTTTCAGTGTGATGGCTTTGCTTCCCTTGGAAGCCCTAACATGGGGGTGAGGCTTCATCATTCCAGCTAATGGCCAGTGCCTCTGTGGTTTGACTTGACAGAGTCCCAAGGCTGCTAGCTCTAGGGGCAATGCTGCCTCTCCACGTGGCTGTGCCGCATTTTGAGCTTGTCCTTTGTGTGTGCTAGGCTTCTGGGGTTCCTCAGCACTTGCCATTCAAGGACTCACAGCCACAGCTCTGGACTACCTGAGCGCGCACACACGCGCCCTCTCTCTCTCTCTCTCGTTCTCTGTAGCCTCCTCCCTGAAGACTTTGTCAGCCTTTAGATTTCTGACTATAGTCTCCTTCCCAAAGCTTACATTTTCGTTGATGTCTGTCTTGCCTGCTCTTATAACTAGTTTAAACCCAGGTTTTATGGCAAAAATGTCCTGTGCACTGCAAGGCTGTTACTGCCTCTTGTTCCTGGATTTGGGGGACATAGAGGATCCCAAATCCCAGTCCAGTGTCTCACCTCTACAGGCTGGTGGGAAGAGTCTCAGATCTGGTAATCCCTAGGTGGTACTACCAGGGTCCCCTGGTGAGAGCCACATCCATGTTCCAAATTCTTTTTTTCTTTTTCTTTTTTGATGGGCTGGGGGGCTTGAATTCTGGGTCTGGGCACTGTCCCAGAGCTGTATAGCTCAAGGCTATCATCCTACTCCCGGGCCTGGGTGTTGTTTATGAGCTCTTTAGCTTAAGGCCTTAACCCCGGAGCCATAGCCCCACTTTCCATTTTCTAGTGATTAACTGGAGACAAGAGTCTTATGTTCTTTAGTGTCCAGGCTGGCTTTGAACAGAGATCCTCAGATCTCAACCTCCTGAGTAGCTAGGATTACAGGCATGAGCCACTGTGCCAGGCAGGTTCCAAACTCTTTGCTTCTGTTTCTTCTATCTGTATTATTTCTTTATTATTTCCTGAGTCCCCATGAACCGTTTTTCCTTCCTCCTTTCCCATCCTCAGAATCTGATGACTTTTGTGTTATTGGAGCGAAAAGTGTTGAAAGCTGTTTGCTATCTTGTTTCCCCCACCCCTTCTGTTACTGAGCTACACCCCAGCTTGTGTGTGTGTGTGTGTGTGTGTGTGTGTGTGTGTACACATGTACTTATAGTGGTACTAAGGCCTTGTGTTTGCTACAGCTCCAGTTTTTTCCATCTTAGTTATTTTTTGGATAGGATTATACACTTGCTCAGCAGATCAGACTTTGATCCTTCTACTACTGGTGCTTTCCATGTAGGTGGGACCATAGGCTTGTGATACCACAACAGCTTGTGGGTTGAGATTTGGGGACTCAGTAACTTTCAAATTTCAATCCTCTTTCCCAGCTCCACCCTTTGAGTAGTTGGGATTACAGGTGTGAACCACTGAAACTAGCCCCCCCCCACTTTTTTTTTTTTTTTGCCAGTTCTGGGCTTGAGCTCAGGGCCTGAGCACTGTCCTTGGATTTTTCTCAAGGCTAGAGCTCTACCACTTGAGCCTCAGCACCACTTCCAGCTTTTTCTAAGTATGTGGTACCAAGGAATCGAACCCGGGTCTTCGTGCATGCTAGGCAAGCACTCTACCACTAGGCCAAACTCCCGGCCCCTTTTTTTAACTGAAGCAACTTTTCCTTTACTGTTAGTTCATGACGGTGATGAATGCTCATGCAGTTTGCTGCCTCTGCCTCATTCCTTCTGATGGAGGTGACAGGAGGAGTAAAGGAGCCACACAATCATTACTCACCCTGAGACTGGGGAAAGCTCCTAAAGGCTACACTGGTGGGGTTTTCATGGTTTGGTGGTCTTACAGCAGGCTGGTGGGATCCTGTCTAGTACCTTCTGTCCTCTCTCAAACACAGGCTCTAGAAGAGGATCTGAACCAGAAAAAGAGGGAGCAAGAAATGTTCTTCAAACTAAGTGAAGAGGTGGAGTGCCCAAACCCTACCACCCCCAGCAAGGTCGCCAAGTTCTTCCCCTACAGCTCAGCCGATGCTTCCTAATGCCCGCAGGGAGCTATGACTGGCAGTATGAGGGCCCAAAGACCCTTCATCCTCTGCAGACAAGTAACTCAGGGCCCTCTCTTCCTCGTTTCTGCGGACAGCTGGGCCCAGCAGAGCCGTGTGTCACAAGTCTTTACTCCCTCATGGAGGGTGGCTCACTCCTGACCCTGATTGTCCTCATCCCCAGGTCCTGTGAAGCTGCCAGTGATTTGGGCAGCTGGGATGAGGGGCCAGGAGAATGGGCATACTGTGGCCTCAAGTTCCTGCCTGTTTTGTTGTCTGTGGGCTGAAGCATGGCTGATGGTCGCTGGCCTCACCTCGGCTCACCTTGTGGTGTGTAGCACCTTGAAGTGTGATAAGAACCATTAGCCATGTCAGATCTCAGAAGTGCCAGGCCATATGCCAGCTCTTCCATGGTGTCTTTGTACCCTGGACCTACTTTCTGCTTACAATGAAGTTGTTCGTGTGGCTCATGTTAGGTGGGGCATTGTGTAGGGAACCATACTGGGTTTTGACCTCCGCGATCAGGAAAGGCACAGACTGTGCTGCCAATCTGCGACTCATGTTGGCCTTTGCATGAAGTCCTGTGTTTAGCCCACTTCTTGGACTCCACCAGCAGGCTGCACATAGCTCACACTGTCTGCCCCGCCCCGCCCCACCCCTACCACTGCCCACAGGTACCCTGGGAAGGCTCTTTTGCTGGGCCACCACACATTTCAGACCAAGCTTGGTAGTCACTTGGACTTGTCAGGAAGAATGTTTTCTGCCCCCAGGAACATGGCAGAAGCAAAGGTTCTGTGTCACATGGGCCCCTGGGCCTTCAGGTTGACCCAAGGTGCTGATCTTTGCAGAGTGCGTTTACAATGCAATATAAGCAAATGCTCCAGCCAGCTGATATCCTGTTTACAAAGCATACCTTCTCTCACCTTGATCTCTAAACATTCCACTGAAACAGAAAATGAACAGCTTCTTCAGGAAAATAGTCACTTTTCAAAAACCTTGCAATCCTGATGACGGTGGGGACTCAGGGGTAATGGAGTTGGTTCTGCTTTGCCTGCAGTCGATGGTTGGGAACCCTGAGGATTCGTTGGCTCCCCTGGATGCTTCTCTTGATTACAACTAATGCTTGGCGAGAGAGGGCCAGTCACTGAACAGGCAAAAAGGATGTGGGGTTCTGAATTTTTACTGTGAAGTAAAGAAGTTCTTGTGGCAGGAGAACCAGTGGTTTACTTAGGTTTGGCTTGCTGGGTGGGACACACTGAACATCTGCATCTTTTCATCCTATGGGGCAGAACCCAGCTATCTGTACCAGAAACCCAGTTGCCCTGGTGAGGCCATGTGGACAGGTGATTAGGCAGGGCTGCTGGGGCTATGTTTACAATCCTCCCTGCAGCCAGGGCTATGATGTAAGTACCAGGTGAGATGCCAATTTCATGGTTCAGGGAAAGTTCTGCTACCATTCCCTCACATGGCTTGTAGCTTCCATTGCTCAGGTCTATCATGACACTGCTGCCTCATTGCTTAGTACCAACTAAGTCCTTCTAGCTACCCTGTGCCTTATGGATGGGGTCTCGCCTGGTCCTCAAGATTCACAGCTGAGCCTACATACAATGCTCATTGCTGAGAAGTCCACACAGTATTCCTCATGCCTTGTGCTAAATTTCTGTATCCGGGACAAAGGTTTCTCCTTTTGGTCCATTAACATATTTCCTTTTATAAAGAAGTTATTTTTATGTAGTTTCTAAAACTTATGAAATTTTGTAAAATGTTCTCTGTGAAGTTCTGTGAGAATGTAAATATGCTTCTAATAAATAACAAAGTAATTTGCATTTGGGGTTGTTCTTTTGGAATGGAGTAAGAAAACGGGAGTAATTACCCATGTTTGCAAGAAGGGGTTTATACTCTTTGAATAGCCAGGTGCCTCCCATGTGAGACAGCAGGTCAGGCTCTAGGGTTTTTGTCTCAAATGATGCATAGGAATAGAGAGCGGGGAAAATATGTGTGGGCATGTTCTCTTCAGCCCTCAGTATCATTTTCCTTTAATAACATGCTTTGACCTCCAAGAGTTTTATAGGTTACATCCTCTCAACAACCTTGAGGAAGACTCCACTATTCCTGTTTTGCAGATGAGGGAGTAGACCGTAGGTAAGGGTCAGGCCAATCTCATAACCAGGCTGACTTAGAATCTGTACCACTTGACTCAAGATAAGGTAATTCTGTGATCATGACAGGTCAAGGCAGAAACAAGACCCCATAATCATGCATGAACACAGATCAAGCTCAAAGGAATACTGTCTAGGCCACCAGAAGAAAAATGACTGAACATCTTCAGCGTAATATGAGGGGCTGCCTCTTTACCAAGTTACAGCCCTAGCCTCAATCTGAGTGAATCTTCACTCGTTCAAATAAGATTTCCTATGATGTCCAACCCTGGAGTGACCCCTGTTCCTGACTGCACCGCTCCGGGGCAATGCCCTGCTTGCTTAAAGCTCACGCCCTAAGACCCTACCAAGACTCCCGTGTTGCTTCCGGGCGAGTTCCCTCGCCGCAGCTCCTGGGGGAGTGCTCCTGCTTAGTCCTGCAGTGGAGGCAGAGCTGCGGGAGGGCCCGCCCTGGAGCAGGGGCTTCGGCTGTGTTCAGAGCTGGCTGCCAGCGCTTACCACGGTGCGGCGCCGCTGGAGAACTCAAAGAAAGAGAAAGTCCGGTTCCCCCGGGATCTCTCTCCCACCAGGGTCCCGCCTCTCCCCGCCCAGGCGCCCCGGCCTGGCGCCCTCGCTCCCGGGCCGCGCCGCGCGCCCACCCCACTCCCGGCCAACCCTGCGGCGGCACCATCCCCCGTGGTCTCCCCTCCCAGGGAGCCCGCTCCCCCGGTGGTCCCGCCCCGCCTGGCCTGGGCCGCAGCACCCACCTTCCACCCCGTCCTGCCACCCGCGGCACCGCCGAGCAACCAGCCCGCGAGCAGCCGGCTCGCAAAAGCCGACCACGCATGTGCGGAAGTCGGCGCAAACGCAACGTCGCCGCCGCCGCGTCAGACTTTGCCGCAGAGTTTCCGTTCCGGTCTTCACTGGCCGGAAGTCCGCAGCGACCCGCCGGAAGGAAAGGCTCGCGCAGAGCCTGCTGGGATTCGTAGTCGCGGTGCTTTCGTGGCCCACCCTGAAGGAGTCCCAAGCCCCCCCCGGGGGGGTGCTCAGCCCCGCACCTCTCTCTCCGGCGGGTCACGCCGCTTCGCAGCCGTCGCGGGACGCCGGGCGGGGAGGGCCCGGGCGGACCCTCGCTCCCACAACGCCCCGGGGCCGCGGCGGCCGCTGGGAGCCGTAGTCCGACGCCGCGCACTGCGCCGGCCGAGCAGAGGGCGGAGCTGCCGGCGGCCCGGGCGGGCGGGCAGCTAGAGTGGGCGCGATCCGCCTCTGCCGCCGCCGCCGCCGCCGCCTCAGCCGCCCCGCCGCCGCCGGCGCCTCCTCTGCCCGGGCCGTTCGCTGTGCGCGGGGAGAGCGAGGCGGGGCCGCCATGGAGCCCGACTCCGTGATTGAGGACAAGACCATCGAGCTCATGGTGAGTGCGGCCCGCCGGACCGTCCGTTTTCCGCCCGTCCGGCCGGGTGGGCCTGCGCGTCCCCGCGCCCGGCGCGAGGCCCGCCCCGCGCTCTCCCCGCCGCCCCGGCCCCGGCGCGGCTCCCGGACGCCCGAGGTCTCGGGCCGGGCCTGGGTCGGGCACTCGGCGCCCGCGGCCCCCCTCCCCGCCGCCTCGGGCGACGGCCCGCCCGCTCCCGCCGCGGCCCTCTCTCCGCACCCTCGCCCCGTGCCTCGTCCTCCTTCGCAGGGAGCCCGCGTCCCCGCCCTGCCCGGGCCCGCTCGGCGCTTCCTCGCCCCGCTCCGGCCGGGAGAGTCAGTGGAGCGCGGGCGGAGGGGAGCCGGCCGGGCCGCCGGCGCAGGGCCTCCCCGGCCGGGCGTCCCGGGCGGCTCCGCGGTTCCTCCCCAGCCGGGGCTGTGCGGACGCCGCCCGGTCCGAGGAGGCCCGGCTCTCCCGGCGGCGGGGCGCCCCGAGGCCTGGGGCCCGGGCCCCCGTGGGGTCAGGCTTTTAAAAGGGACAAAGGAAGGGGTGTTTGCAGGACGAGGTCCCAGGTGCTCTGCCCGCCAGGCCCCTGGGCGGGGAATGGCACCTGGGCCGTTTGGGAGATGGAGGACGGGGGATCCTGGGCCCCCGGGGAGACCCTGCGACCCGCTGGCCCGTCCCCCAGTCCGCGGACGCCCCAGAAAGACACCTGGAGCGTGGGAAGAAGAGGTGGGGGATTGGCTGTGCTGGGGAAGTAAAACAGGCAGGGATGGCCTGCCAGCTGGAGCATTCGGGACGCGCGCTGGGCTGCTTCTTGAGGCAGCCCGGACAGTTTCTTTTGTACCTTTGCTAAGACAGCAACAGCTTTCACCCAGGGTGGAGAGGAGAGGTGAAATCCACTAACCTGGCAAAAAGTTTTCCCATCGGACTTTCTGCAGCGTGAAAATGTTTATTGAGTCAGTGATTCCACTAGGTAGGGGTGGTGACATCAGAGCCATTTCCTCCATTTAAAGCTATAAATAATCAAGGGTGACACTGAAAGCCCGCTGGTTGGTTAGGCACATGGTTTCTGTGGATGGTAATATCCGGGGATCGGAGATGCAGGCTTTAAAAATGGAAGTGTACAGTAGCATAGATATGGAGGTACCTTAATATTTGCTGCCCTCTGCATAACCCACAGAGCTGGACTTGTCCGGAATTCCTGAAAAACAGAGGAAACAATCCTACCTCGGGTGTACTCTGTGTGTGTGTGTGTGTGTGTGTGTGTGTGTGTGTGTGTGTGTGTGTGTGTGTGTGTGTGTGTGTGTGTGTGTGTGTGTGTGTTTGTGGGGCTGAGGTTTGAATTCAGAGCCTTGAGATTACTCAGCAGCTGCTGTGGCCATTGAGCTATGTCTGGAGCAGTCGTGTCTGATTTGAAAGTGTGTGTGTGTGTGTGTGTGTGGTTGTTTACAAAGGGACTGTGTCACTTGTAGGTTTTTGTGTTTCCCTTGTTGGGCAGTTTTTTCTTTTCAGCATCATTTATCATTTGGCCATAACTATGAGTAACGTAATGCATTAATTTGGTAAAATTCTTTAATATTCGGTAAAGTATTTTAGTTGTAATAATGTATGTCACATTCTTAAGGATGTACAATAAATGTACTTATAATAGGAGTACTTCATTGGAAAATATTGTTACTTGTATAAAATAAGCCATACTGTACTTCCATTTCCGCTCAGTAAAAAAAAAAAAGCTAAAATACCTATTTTCAAAACAATTAGAACAGAGTAATTCAAATAATTGCCTTTGAGTGTATAGTTAAAATTAAGAACCTTTGGCCTAAATTTACTTGCTTTCTGTGCTCCTATTTTTAGAAGTTTTGATTCTGGAGGTGTAGCTTAATGTAGTTCAATCCCAAGCACCTTAGCTGTTTGATTTTTATGTAATAGGATTATTAGAAATGTATCAAACAGGAAAATGGTACTGTGGCTCAAGTGGTAGAGCGCTCACCTTGAGCTGAAGAGCTCAGGGACAGCGCCCAATGACGACCCCCCAAAAAAAGAAATTTATCAAATTTAAAAAAGACTTTTTAAGGATTTTAATATTCTTTGCAAGAGACATAAGTTAAGACTTAGCACTTTTCATAAACATGTTTGTTTATGAAACAAAGCGCAGGTGCCTGTCTCCAGATTGAGTAAATTCCAGGATCAAATTTGGAAATGCCTTAACATTTATTTACATGAGCCTCTATGTAAATGAGTTTTCAGAACTATGTTAAGATGTTTTATATTGACTTCAAAACAATATGATTGAAGGAGAAAGGGGTTAAATTGATGGTATTCTGAAAGCCCAGAGCATGAAATATTTCAGATTTTTATGGGTGTTTTGGTACTCAAATATTTATGATTGTGCTTTCTGTACTAGTTTGGTACTTAACGGTTACCAAGATAACTTTCATGTGATATTCCAGTACAGTCTCTGTGAAGAAGAGAATACTTGATTCTTTTCATTCCTTCCTGTCTCCCTCCTTCCATCTCCCCCTCTCTTTCTTTCTATCATTATCTCTCTATTTTAGTTTGAATTGGGGGAAGGTTCTTTTCTTTCCTTTTTTACTTTTGTTGGTCATAGGGCTTGAGCTCAAGGGTCTGGGTGCTGTCCTTAAGCATTTTTGCCCAGGGTTAGTGCTCTACCACTTTGAGCCACAGTGCCATTTCAGTGCCATTCCTGGTGATTAACTGGAGTTAATCTCATGGGGATTTTTCAGCCCCATTTGGCTTGAACTGTGACCCTCAGATCTCAGCCTCCTGAACAGCTAGGATTACAGGTGTGAGCCAACACAGCCTGACTCTCTTTTGTTGGAGTGCTGTGGATTATAAACCAAGAGCCTGTTGTGCTAGGCAAGCACTTTACCACTGAACCCACTGTACCCCCACCTCAGTTCTTGCACTTTGGATAAGTTGGTTCCAGATGTATCTTAGTAGTAAAATACAAAATGCATTGCTTTTGAGAGATCCTAGTTTTGATCTTTAGCACGGAAGTAGAGGGGAAAGGCAGAAAGAGAAGAAAGATAGTTTAGCAGAATAATTAAATCTCCAAAATTCACTGCCTCCCCCAACCTTTATCCTGCCTGTGGATTGGGTTTACCGAATATACAGTTGCTGATAATGAATACTTTAACTGCCACGTGACTTTTATGGCCAACTTGTGGGCCTGTTTTTTTTTTTTTTTGGTCAGTTGTGAGGCTTGAACTCAGAGCCTGAGCACTGTGGTGCAGAGGAATCTAACACAGGTTTTCATGCCTGCTAGGCAAGCACTCTACCACTAGGCCAAACTCCCGGCCCCTGATTTTTGTTGTTGTTGTTGTTGTTTTTATGTCTGATTTTAGTAACGTCAGCTTCATTCATTCATTCATTCATTTATTAGCTGGTCATGGGGCTTGACTCTGGTCCTGGGCACTGTCCCTGAGCTGTTTAGCTCAAGGCTAGTGCTCTACCACTTAAGCCACAGCACCATTTTTGGTTTTCTGGTGGTTTATTGGAAATAAATGTCTCACAGACTTTCGTGCCTGGGCTGGCTTTGAATCACAATCCTCAGATCTTAGCTTCCTTAGTAGCTAGGATTATAGGTGTGAGCCACCATTACCTGACCAGAAAATAATGTTAAATAATGTTTAGAGGTGGCAGTCTTGTCTCTTGAGGATGTAAGTAAACTACTTCCTTCTTTGCACAATTAGTGGATAATTTATACTTTATTATTTGTTGAAAGATTCCCCTCTGCTAAGTGACCTAAGTGAGTCATTTCCTTTCTGTCTTGTATCTGAATGAAGCAATATAGACGAGCACATTGGCTCTCATTAAGAAGGTGGGCCAGAGTGCTTGCCTAGCATGCATGAAGAACTGGATTCCATTCCTTAGTACCACATACATAGAAAAGCCAGAAATGGTTCTGTGGCTCAAGTGGTAGAGCGCTAGCCTTTAGGAAGCCCAGGGACAGTGCTCAGGCCCTGAGTTTAAGCCCCAGGACTGGCAAAAAGAAAGAAAGGAAGGAAGGAAGGAAGGAAGGAAGGAAGAAAGAAAGAAAGAAAGAAAGAAAGAAAGAAAGAAAGAAAGAAAGAAAGAAAAAGAAGGAAGGAAGGAAGGGAAGTTATATATGCATATATATATATATATATGGGTTTTTTTTTGTGTGTTTGGGCTTTTTGTTTGTTTGTTTGTTTTTTGCCAGTCGTGGGCTTGAGCTCAGGGCCTGAGCACTGGCCTTGGACTTTCTCAAGGCTAGAGCTCTACCACTTGAGCCTCAGCACCACTTCCGGCTTTTTTTCTATGTATGTGGTACCGAGGAATCGAACCCGGGTCTTCATGCATGCTAGGCAAGCACTTTAACCACTAGGCCAAACTCCCGGCCCCTGTTTGTTTGTTTTTTTGAGATAGTCTCACTGTGTAGCACTGAGCTTTGAACTCTCTATCTTCCTGCCTCTCTGCCTCAGGAATACTAGGACTACAAGCTTGTACCAAAAATGCTAATTTTAGTGGGTTATAAGCTCAAGGAGATAAAAGAAACTGATGACAAGTTAGTGGATATTTTTCTTTTTCTTTCCTCTCATTGACTTTCTAAGTAGGGTAGGTGGGGTTGTTTGTCCATATCATCAAGAAATTGGATCTTTGTTACCATCACCTACCTTCCTATGTGTCTAGTACTATGCTAATTTACAGAATGTGATTAAATAGACACAGGCTTCATAGAGTGTCCAAATTAAATAAACCACATAGACCTTATAGACCTTATTGACATGCCTAAAAGAGGTTGTGGCTTGAGTATAAAAATCTTTGCCCATGATTTTCCAGTAGGTTAGGTTAGCTGTTCTTTCTGATTTGACAAGGATAAACATGTTTCTGCATACAAGTACTGGCACTCTTACCACCTAACTGTTGTAATCTATGTCAGGCAAACCTTGCAAGCCCAGGAAAATCACTAAGCCATTATGTAGGTTCACAGAATGACATCCATACCTTTGAGTTTGGGTTTATGAGTTCTAGAAACAAAAATTTTCTGCTCTGTGAACTCTGGGATCTTAGGTCCCATCTTGTGACTCATATATACACTTAGTGGAAAAGAAAGTATTTCTGATCCTAGTGATTCCAATTTTAGCTTCTGTCTCTCTTTAGATCTCAGGCCCCCTTCTGGTGCTTTCTCACTTAATTCCTATTCCAGCCAAAGTTGGAGGATCATGGCCCTCCAGTTTATGTTCCTACTGTTTGTTCCCTTTGTCAGCGCTAGTGTGAACTGCTCTGTGCCTATTTATTAAAGGCTCCATACTTATCTGGCCAAGTTGGCTTAGATTCCATCTCAGCATTTTGGTTGTTGTTGTTTTGCTCATACAGATAAGCTTCTCAAAAGCAGAATAGACACACTTTGGTGTTAGTTTATATGATGAGATGAGAGATCTTGTTTAGTACCTGTAGCATTGCCTACATGATAATAGTTAGTAAATAAAATGAATTCAGACACTTTGTATTTATCTTGTAGTATAAAAATGTTTCTAGGCTTGTGTTACAATTAATTGTATTTCCTATTAAATGATAAACTCATGGAAAGGGATGGGACATTCATCTTCCTCCCACACTTAGCTCCTTCATATTATATTCATTCTTATAGATGTTCAGTAAGTGTTGAATTAAGATTTCCTGGTGATTATTTCCATACATTATTTCTTTCTGTCTTTATTTTAGCCATCTTTTTTTCTAGAAAGTTGTCATCTTGGTTATTAATTCTCATAATAATCTTATGAAACATATATCTTATTGATATTATAAAACCTTATGGTTGTGTCTAACTTTCCCTTCCAGAGGCTGTAATTGATGATCCTTTCACTCTTCCACAATGCTCACCGTGTAGATATTCAGTAGATAATGATTTGGATTTATGTTAATTTGTATTTTTTTCCTTCTGCTATAAAGACACTCACCCCTACCCCTCTTATGCATGTGTGCATGCGTGCATGTGCATGTGGTCCTGGGTGCTGCCCCTGAGTACTTTTACTCAAGACTAGAACTCTACCACTTGAGCCACAGGTCCATTGCTGGCTCTTTTGGTGGTTAATTGGAGATAAGAATCTTACAGATTTTTTCTCCATGGGTTGGCTTTGAACCATAGTCCTCAGATCTCAGCCTCCTTTGTAGCTAGGATTACAATCATGAGCCATCAGAACCATTTGATAACCTTAAGACACAGATGGAGATGGATGGAGGAAAAAGACTGGTGAAGGACAGTGGAAGATGATGTGGTACGGGGCATTCATAGACATTTTAATAATCATGCAGACGCTTAGATACTTAAAGATTTTTTTTTAACATATCCCAGAGTGGTTGCTAACAAAGAATTAAGAAACCAAATTCATTTTAGAGCCACTGGTTAAATTTGCAGTTGGTGAGCATTGAACTTTAAACGTTCTCTGGCTGGATGCAAAACTGATCATTTTGATAATTTTGACTTTTAACAGTTCCCTAGGTTTCTTTCTGAGTTGTGTTGTTGTTAATTCAATTAGTTGGCAATAGGGCTAAACTTGTTGATCAAGAGTGAGCTTGCTCTGTTAAGTTTCTGCTTGATCACCATTGCTTAACAGGAAGTTTGTCTTTGTAGGCAAATGAGAGACTAGGAAGACATTCCAATAGGCTGTCTCTAACCTTGGTCTTAATGGTTTGACCAGACTCTGTTCCTTGGAGTTAGCAGGAAGTGTTTTTTTTTTTTTTTTTTTTTTTAGGAAATTCCTTCTAGTAGTCAGCTGTGGAAGTAGAGACACTGGGACATTATGAAAAACAGGAGGAGGAGAAAGAGAAGCATGCTTGTGCTCTGACAAGGGTATACATGTAAGTGTAATGAATGTACGAAAACATTCTCTAGTAGAAAACCCTCTAGACTGCACAGAAAAACCAAAGTCAAGGGTAGGTAGGCTCTGTTATTGGGAAAAAGAGACTTTTCTCAATGCTGTTTCACATGTTTATTTTTGTGCTGGTTCTTGGGCTTGAACTGTGATCCTCAGCGAGTAGCCACTGGGGCCTGTGGCTCTAAATTTCAAAGAGAATTCCATGATATTCTGTTTACAGAAAATGTGTTTTTATTTTTAAGAATTAAGAGCATTAACCAGCCTTGAGAATTAGTAGTAGGATGTACCTTGTTTATTTGTAATGACTACTTGAGAGTGGCCAAGAAAGAAGGGCAGAAACAGGAAGAACTTGGTGCTGACACTTTCGTTGTTTTTGGTTAATCTTTGTATCCTTAGCATAAGATTGGCCACTATTTAGGCACTGAAGAAATGTTTCCATTAAGAGAAGTGGGAAAAACGAACTTACTAGTACAGGGTAAAGGCCAGAGAATTCACAACTTTTAGAAATGAATTGATTAGTGTGAATTGTGATTGTATCTTGCTATCATTTATTCTATCCACATTTTAGATATAGCAAACCATTGAATTAGCAGTTACTAGCCATAATTAAGTGGACACCTTTGTCAGAATTGGATTTCCAGTTTTTTCTTGTCTCAAGTCGTTCAGTGGGGGAGTGGGACCTCATTATTTATATTTTTATGTGTTCTCTTTTAAGTTGTGAGTGGAAAGCTATTTCTTTCCATCTGACCATTATGGTAAAGTTAATCATAAACTGGTATCAGTCATTTCAGTGGCTGCTCCAAAATGTTAAAATATAGAACCTCTTTCATGATTGCCTGTGGACCTTTAACATTCTTAGAATTTAAAAATTGCTTATAGAGTTGAGACTGCTAAGCACAGAGACTAAGTACTGTTATGTTTTGTTTTGTTTTTTAATTGTCAGTATTTCGGTTCCTTGGAAATCAGAAGATCTAGAAGATTGCCATTTCATGATGATTTTATCCATTTAATCACTTGGGCTGAAAAATATTCTCCATTCTCACATTTACTTGATTTAGGACCTTTGAGAATAAAACGTAGTTCTTTTTTTCTCATCCCAGGAATTAGTGGCCTTTCTGATCCTTGGTCTTCTGTGACAAGGCTATTAGGCTCTACCATGTAGTAGAAATATATCGTAGGGGAAGTTACATCTTTTACTCTTTCGAGAATTAAGTACGAGTCACTTATGTAAAGGGTCTGGGCCATTAGCAACCTTTTAATAAAGATGTTGGTATTATTCAACTGCTGTCGGAGTACTTTGACAGTAGTGTGGCAATTGAGGCAGTATCAGATGTATGAGCAAATAAACACTGTTATCTAAATTTGTATGTCTTTTCCCTCTCCTTAAGATTTTTTTTTTAGAATTTGTGGTACAAAGAGGAAGTTGATATGGTAGAAAAACCATGTTTGTAGAATATGGACTGGGCTTAGGTATAAAGGTGTCATCTATCTAGCAAATTGTTTATTAGTGTTTGTTATTCTCCCTATGGCTGGCAATTGGGGTTTAAGCCTTTAGTGAATCAAAAGCTCACTCGTCATTACTTAAAAAATGTTATATATTCCAGCTGAACATCAAGGATTGGGTAATTTATGTAGATTATATATCTTTTCTGTACCAGCATAAAAGATTTATTAGGTTCCCTAAATGAATATCTTTAGTATGAGATATTTGAGCCCTCCTCTGTCATTTATTTTTGGATGGCAAGCTTTTTTTTCTTTTACAGACTAGCTCCTTAGAAACTGATAAGAAAATTCATTGTAGTTAGCTTTTCAGGTACAGTTTATGTGGACAATAGACAAATTTATAGTTGCTCTCATTTGCTCTCCATGCTATTTATGGTGAGTGCATATTAATATTAGGCATGTTTCATTATTTCTCATATAGAATCAAGTCCTTCTCAACATAGAGATGAGAACTACTGTTCAATAGCTGATGTCAGTGTGTAATTTCTTTCTGAGCCTCAGCTCCACCATTCCATTGACCCTTCCATTTCTCTGTGGCTTCCTTTGCCATTGGTGCCATGGTGGGTGTATGGATTGCTCTCTGTCTTTCAACAGTTACCGAAGTGCATGTTTGGGATTTTGTTGAAGAAAGCTGGATACAGTAAACGGAAAGAATCTTGGAAGATGATTGACTGCTGTCTTTTCTCAGACTAGTCTGAAAGGGAATACCCCCATTCATTCTGGATTGGTGAATCTGAAGTACAAAATATTTTCCAGGTGGATCTGAAGTACAAAATATTTTCCAGGTAAGCAATTGCCCTGATTTGTTTTGTTTTGTTTTGTGGAACTCACCTCACTGAAAGGCATTTAAGGGTTTTTTGTTGTTGTTGTTGTTGTTTGTTTGTTTGTTTTGTTTTGTTTTTCATCTCTTTTTTTCCATTACTAGGGAAAGGAAGTAATACTAGGTATTTGTGTTTAGTGTTAGTTTTGGATGTGGATCAGTATGATATATGAAGCAGAATTGTTAGCAAGAACTTAGTTTCAGTATAAGAAGTATCACTATAGATATAAGTAGTTTTTAGTTAGTCTTAACAGAGCATAAATTAAAGAGGAAAAAATTTTTATGTTTAAGCATGATTTATAGTATATCTGGTCACAATTTTTTTTTTAGTCATCATGTAAAGTAGTGATCTTTTATCCTTAGGACTTTTGAATGTCCTCAAGTAAAGTTTACTAACTGCATCAACTGTTTATTGAGAGAGCTCTACTAAGTGCCAGACCCTGTTGTTAGGCATTTTACATATTTCTTATTTAATTGCCTATTATTTCACATACATTTTATAGTGAAATGGAACTTAGGTAAGAATTAGGGGCAATTTTTCAGGGTCAAACATCTAGTAAGTGGCAACACCAAGTGTTAAGCTTGATCTTTGTGCCTCCAAAACTTTGATTCTTTGCTCTAGTAACACTTGGCTTGTATTTCAGCTTCTGGATTTTCAGCCTGATATTCTATGGCAGGTTTTAACTTGAGGGACAGATTCTGGCTCCTTGTTTGGCCTGGTATTTTCATCATTTTGTGTCTGCTTAATGAAAAATCAGATTGTCAGTTCATCAAGTGAACATGAAGGCAGTTCAGGGAGTTGTAGGAGGTGCATTAAAATGCCAGGACAGGTTTTGGTTTGGTGAACTCAAACCTTCTTCTTCTTGGTTTCTTTTTGGTATTTATTGGTATTTAAGTAGCTTATTAAGGCTAAGGACACAACTTAAATGGTAGAGTACAAGACCTTGAGTTCAAACCCCTGTAGTTCAATATATCTTCCCCCTCCTCATCATCCTCTTTTTTAAATTTCTCTTCTTTCTCTTCCAGTTTTCTCTCTTCCTTTTCCTTTCTTCCTTCCTTGTATCTTTTTTCCTGCTCTTTTTCTTTGTCCTCATCATCGTCCTCCTCCTCTGTCCTTCTGTGTAGCTCAGGTTGCCCTCAAACTCATTTTGTAGACCAGGTTGGCCTTAATATCATGATTCCGCTTGTTTCACCGCATTTTCCTCATTTGTTCACCATTACAATGGGACTTGTATATTTTAAAATGTGTCTTTCTGACTAAGTAATTGAATTCTATTACTTCTACAACTTTAGCAAATGCCACCATCCTAGCTCTTGTCCTTTGGAATGTCTGATCAGCATGTACAAAGCAGCTCCTCATTCCAAGGTTGGAGTAATAATTAACCAGCCTTGTAGGACTGATGCATAAAACCACAATTCTAATGTATGGATTTACAATGGAATTATGTATGTCAACATGATTAGTGTATTTTGTTCTGACAGTAAGGTCTGGGTCCTAGATCTTAGTCTAGGTGCTAGACTAAGGGATCTATAGATTAAAATGAAATGAATACAGTATTAGCTTTATATATATATAGGTAGATGTTACCAAATCATATGGACTCTTACCAGAGAAGTGAGATATGTGCTGGTCCTGGGCGCTGTCCCTGAGCTCTTCAGCACAAGGCTACCACTCTACCACTTGAGCCATAGCACCACTTCTGGTTTTCTGGTGGTTATCTGGAGATAAGAGTTTCACAGACTTTTGTGTCTGGGCTGGCTTTGAACCATGATCCTTAGATCTCAGCCTTCTAAGTAGTTAGGATTACAGGCCCAGCCTCTTGTTGTTCTTCTATTCTTGAAGTAGAAAGATTAACCTTACTAAATTTGTATTTTAGGGAACTAATTTTGGTAAGATAGATTGAAGAGATTGAAGTTAGGGACGTCATCTGGGCTGAGTGATGTCAAAAGGGAACCTGAGCACTCACAATGGGGATGGCAAGGATGGTGTAACTCTAAAAAAGGTGGAGGTAGTAGGGTATACAGAACTTGGGGAATAGCTTTAGTGTAAGAAAGATTAAGAGTGATGGTTTGAATTTTCACTGTTTGGCCTTAGGCCCCTAGATGGATGTTGATTTTCTCTCCTATGGTGCAGATTACTAGAAAGAGAAGAGATAGAGGAGGAGAGAGAATGACTTCACTTTGGTGTAATGGACTCGAGTTGCCTGTGCATGAGGGTCTAAGAGAAGTGTCTAGTAGGGTGCCACTCCTGGTACACTGATCTGGAGTACCATAGGTAGAGCAAGGTTAGTGAAATTTCTCACTAGAATTATAATATGATCTAGACTGAGATGGGTGAATCTACATACTAGTGTATGGGAATATGCCAGCATAAAGAATAAGCAGTATTAATGACATTTTAAAAGACATTTCTGACATCTCAACATGAAGCCTAAAGACAAGTGTCAGCTATTCTATTTACAAATCAGTTGAAAAAACAAAAGTTAGCTGTGTTGAGATCCTGTGTTGGTCTCTAGCGTGGCTTATCCTTAGGCAATGTTTTTTTTTTTTTTTTTTTTTTTAAAAACAGTATGCTATTTTTTCTTTTGCCAATACCAGGGTTTGAACTCAGAGCCTTGTAATGGCTCAGCTTGTGTGACTTAACTCTGTGAGCCATTCCACCAGCCTGGCCTTTGGTGATTATTTTGGAGGTGGATTTTTATAGTCTTTCTTGTCTGGGCTGTTTTTGATCTTCATTTCTCCAAATCTCAGCTTCTTGAATATCTAGAGTTGCAGGCATGAGCCACTGTTGCCCATTAAATACCTGTATTTTTTTTTCAAAATTTTGACCTAGATTCAACAGTTACTAAAATTTGGTCCTAATTTTGTTATTTCTGTGCCCTTACTGTCCTTTTTTCTCTGTTTCCTTCGTTTATTTCTGTTTTCATGTTGCACGCATCATACTTTAACCTTTAGCATTTTCAGTAATTATCTCCCCCCGATAAGGATAGTATCTGCTTGGCTCTCCTCTCTCTTGCTACCGTATTTTCCGCTCTCCCTCCCTATATAACCACAATTATATACACTTACATTTTGTGCATGTGCTTAAATGTGTATGTCTCCCAGTGCTGTTTTCACATTTAAGAAAAAGTCATTTTGTAGTATAATATCAAATATTCAAAAAGGGCTGACAGTGTAGCATAGTTGTAGAGCATTTTCTAATTTTACCAGGAAAAAAAAATCTATTAACTTTCATGTTTTTCCTACTTGTTTTGGTAACCAACTGCTGTCTTGTAAAACAGACTACAAAGTGCACTGTATTTATTTCTCTACTCTTAATTTAGAACCATCTCCTTTTCTTCCTTTCTTGATATAATCTTTTATTAGTTAGTTGTCTTTTAGAAGTGTAACCTTCTGCAGTTTTTTGAGTATTTTCTTACTGTGTCATTTAGTTTGATTTTGTAGCTTCTATACCTCCTTGACACTGGAGGTTTTATTCAGTGATTCCAACCCAAACATTTTGGGCAAAAGGTTAAATCATAGGTAAGTAGGCACTTAACATTATGTGCAGTTATGCTAAATTTAATCTCTTTGGTTAAGAATACAACACCCAGAGGTCTATATAATGTGCGTTTGTTTTTTTTTTTCCTCCTCTGCTATTAGGAATCTACAGGGCACTATATTTGGTAACTTGTAAGTACTGTACTTATTTACAATTTTTCATTCAATGAAAATGTTGTTATAAAAGGGTTACAAAGCTGTGGTTTTCTAATTGTCATCCTCTTTCCACTTAGTAGCTAGCGTTCACAGAGGCCACTGTGTTCCTACACCTTGCTTCTCTGTGTTGCCATGCTCTCAAGAGCTTTTATTTATTCATTGTGCTAGCAATCAGTTACAGTCTTTACTGATGACACTTTGTCCCAGATTTGGCTAAGGAGAGCTAGTTGCTGCTTCTTTTTGACATGCCCACATAAGATTTTGTGTTTCCTGGCCCTTTATTCTTTTATGGAATAAGGCATTCTAGGCTCTTTTGTTTGTTGTTGTTGGGTGTGGGACTTGAACTCAGGGCCTGGGCACTGTCTCTGAGCTCTTTTTGCTCAACTCTAGTACTCTAACCACTTGTGCCACAGAGCCACTTCTGTTTTTTTTTTTCTTTCATATTTTTTTATTGGAATTAATAGAAGGGTTACATTATATTCGCCAGATAGAAGGTGCATTACTTCACAAACATTGATATCCTTTCTCATGTCTTGGTCCCCATTTTTCCCCCCCACCCCGCCCCTCATCTTGTTTCCTCCTCTTCCCTATCCTATTTCAAATAACCAAATAAACATATGTACAGTATATCAGATAACAAGGTAAAATACTGTAACCATATGAGATAACCAAGGGACAGCAGAAGAGATGAGAAATAACATAGTACATTAAGGACAACAATCAGTCATTATATGGCTTTTGTTTCTATATCCTGGAGATCCTTTCATTTAGTGTCATACTATATGGCCTTATGTATCTAGGTTTTGCTCTATTGTAAATCTCTGCTAGGAGAGCTCAGTGTTTTTACTGATTATGAAACCATTGAGCCTATGTTCCTTTGAGTCTGGCTTATTTCACTTAATATGATTTTTTTCTAAGTCTTTCAATTTCCTTACAATTGGGGGGCTGTCGTTCTTTCTTAACAGCAGCATAGAATTCCATTGTGTATAAATACACATCTTGTTGATCCACTCATCAACTGAGGGGCATCTGGGTTGGTTTCATATCTTTGCTATGGTAAATAGTGCTGCAGTGAACATCATTGTGCTAGTGGATTTAGTAAGTCCTTGTTTCTGGATGAGTGGGTAGATGCCAAGTAGTGAAATTGCTGGGTCATAGGGGAGCTCTATGTTTAGTCTTTTGAGGAACTGCCATACTGCTTTCCATAGTGGTTGAATGAGTTTGCACTCCCACAAACAGTGATCCCTCCTGGCCACATCCCCTCCAGCATCTGTTGTTATTAGATTTCTTGATATGCCCATTCTAACTGGAGTGAGGTGGAATCTTAGACTTGTTTTGATTTGCATTTCTTTTATGGCCAGAGATGTTGAGCATTTCTTCATGTGTCTATAGGTCATTCTTATTTCTTCTACAGAGAAGACTTTCTTTAAATCTTTGGCCCATCTTTTAATGGGATGGTTGTTTCTTGGGAGGTTAATTTTGGAGTGATTCAATTTTTTTTAGCTGTTGATCTATTTTAGATATGAGGACTTTGTCTGTTGTATGGTTAGTGAAGATCTTCTCCCACTCTGTAGGCTTTCTGGTTAGTTTGCTAGCTATGTCCTTTGCCATACAGAAGCTCTGCAGTTTAATGCAGTCCCACTTATCCAGACTTTCTTTGATTTGTTGTGTTTCTGGGTCTTTATTAAGAACTACTTCTGTTTTTTGAGTGGTTAATTGGAGATAAGAGTCTCAGGGGAACTTTTCTGCCTATGTTGGCTTTGAACTCTGATCTTCAGGTCTCAGCCTCTTGAGTAGCTAGGATTACAAGTGTGGGCACCAGTGCCTGGCTAGGTTTATCTTATACTCTTCCCCTAACCAGTTCTTCAAATAGCTCTGGCTCATTTCATAAGAAGTGATATTTAGAAATGCTGCATTATTGAAGCCGAGGCTAAGAAATACGTTTAAAAAGAACCATGAGTTCATGTTATTTTTTAACTTAATATTACAGAAAAGTTTTCACCTTAGTCATAATGACACATTTTGTGACACTGATAATCAATACTACTTAGACCAGTAGTTTTATTTTCACCTTACCCCTTTGTTCAAAATGTAATGATACTTGCTACTTTTGTTAATACTTAAGCCTTAACTTATTCCCAGGATTTTCATGATTTCAGTGACATAGTCCAAAGAAGATAAAAACAAAGTAGAGGAAAAGGTAAAAACAAAAAAATTAATTAGGAAAATATGCTGAAGTCAGGGGTACACAGACCAAGTCAAGGTTAGCTGTTTGAGAAGGTGCACAGATTAGGCTCTACTTGTAATAGTAGTACTCTTTATCTGCAGTAGTGTGCAGAACTCTTGTAAACTTAGATGGTAAACATATTCCTCGCTGTCTAGGGTCAGTTACTGAACTTGGCAGTTGTGGCTGCTACCCTCATTGCTGAGTTGGAATACAGTGCTGCTTACTGAGATGTAGGTCAGGTTTCTCGGGGCAGAGTTTCACAGCTCTCTGGAAAAATCTAGAGGATTTGTTTTACTTTCTGTAGTGTTGTTAGAGTTTTGATTTTTATCTTATTATTTTTCTTGTCCCAGTACCTGTGGTTCTGGCATGAATGGGATTTTTTGGGAACATTTTGTTTTGAACTTCTGTTTGACAAAATAAAATGACTTCACCAGAAAGTACACATTTTTAGGAATATTTCAGTTGTCGCATATCATGTCTTTATGCCCTTAGCCATGTTCAATACTTCTTTTGTGTTTTTTCCTATTTTGTTTTAACTAATTATTTAAAGTTTGTTATGATTTTCCAGTTGAAAAGTCGTAGGAAACTCAGCTCAAAACTAGCTTAAGCCAGAAAAGGGAATTTGTGATTTGAAATGAAAGATAGATGTGGATTCAGATTTTCAGATGCAGGATGCCTTCTAGTGCAAGTGCCAGGCTCACCATTGATAGCGTCAGCAGCTCCAGTTTTCATCCTTGTTGTTGAGCCTAGGGAGAAAGACTGTTCTCTTTTGGTAAGGTTGAGGTACTTCCTGGAAAGGGCCATTTGGGTGTTTATAACCTCATTTGTGGGCCTTTAAAATGACCAGTATAGGCAAGTGGCCTAGTCAGCTACCAAGAGGCATTTGTGTCTGTCCTATCATGTACCAAATGATTCTGAGGGTCTTGTATGGGCACCACTTTTCATTCTTTAGGATATGTGACCACCACTGAGTCAGTTACTGATGCTATTTGTCTGAGACATAATATTCTGTCTTAAGGGTGATCTCTAATTTATTGAACTGAGTCCTGTTATAGGCATTTTCTCTGTCATGCTGGATTAGGATTTTATGTAATCCTTCTGAAAAACTTGGATGTATTTTAGAGTTATGAGTGATAGTTGTGCAATAAGCAAGGATAAATCTCCCCTCCTCGATTTTCTCAGGAATGAGCCACTATGATTTTGATGGTCACTTCCATTTCTAAGAGTAAAATTTCTAGGTAAAATATTTTATAACATTTAGCATTTCTCGATATTTTTAATGACAGTTTGACATGGGCTCAAAATTAATTCCTGGGAAAGAATTTGATAGAATGTGTCCCTAGCATATATAAGGCCATAGGTTCCATCGTCTGCGTCACAGAATGAATGAGCAAAAAAAGGAAGAGGGGAAATAAAAAGAAAATTGTTCATTTATCTTACCAAAGATAAGGCTGAAGACCATTGCAGTTTTGTTAGTTTTGAAGTCATTATTTGAACATTAATTTATGTGTGTGTGTAACTGTGTGTGTCAGTCATTACTGAGCTGAACTCAGAGCCCGTTTTATCCCTGAGTTTTTTGTGCTCAAGGTTAGCACTGTACCATTTGAGCCATAGCTCTACATCCTGCATTTTGGTGGCTGATTGGAGATAAAAGTCTCACGGACATTTCTGCCCAGGCTGATTTTGAACTGAGATCCTTAGATTTCAGTCTCCTAAGTAGTTAGGGTTACACACACGAACCACTGGCACCTAGCATTTGAACATTAACTTTTCAGCATTACCTTTTTCTTTTTTTCTGCAGAGCTAAAGACTAAACTCAGGCCCTTGTACTTGCCAGTCAAGTGCTCTTCTACTGAGCTAAATCTCCACCTTTCAACAAACATTAATTTTTTTTAAAGTATTTAAGGATAGTTTAGAGTCTAGTTTTGAGGTCTGATTCTATGATTGGTGGGTTGTGTTTAAGCCTCTAAAACTTGACAAACATTTTCTGTTTTCCTCATTTTTCTTCCCCCCCCCCCCACTTTTTTTTTTTCTTCCTGGACCTCATTGTCATTTTCTTTCCTTATCACATGTCCAAGGCTGAAAATACTCAAAGTGTAATTGCTACATAATTATACAGTTACTAAGAATTAAAATATTAAATGTATTAAATGGGGCCAGGAGTGTGGCCTACTGGTAGACTGCTCACCTGGCATGCTTAAAGCCCTGGGTTCAATTCCTTGGTACCACATACATAGAAAAAGCCAGAAGTGGTGCTGTGGCTCAAGTGGTAGAGTGCTAGCCTTAAGAAAGTCCAAGGATAGTTCCCGGGACCTGAGTTCAAGCCCCAGGACTGGCAAATAAAGTATTAACTGATGTCTTAATTTATGTCACGTACTTATTGTCAAACTTTGTTATAATAAAGTGCCATTATATGCAAAATAAAGTATGTTAGATGTGAAGGTGTAGCCCACTATCACTTCTTTAGCATCTTATGGAAAATGTAATTGGGTTGTGAATTAGCTGTATTCTATAGCTTGAATACTTGATTTTTGGTTTTAAATCAAGTTATTTTTGGTGGAAGTTTGCTCTGTTTTATAAGTCACCATGAAATGTTTAACACCAGAAAGCCTGAGTTTTGAATCTCACAAGATGTCTAAATGTTCTGTGACCTTCATTTGAGATACTGTCCTTTAAATGCAACAGAATAGTAAGATACAATAGGATAGCTCTTAATTTGGATTAACTTTAATTTTTGGTCTCTTGGCTTTGAGATGAGGTAAATCTTGAGGAAAAAAACTTAATGATTACTCTAGATCTCAAATCCAGCTGGCATTGTGTTTTTCTTTTGCACCCATCTTCTTTGAAGGTGATTCTTTAGGACCCAATCCTCACTACTCACTGTAGAGAGATTCCCAGTAGATAATGTGTTATGGCTACCATTTTATCTGTGTCTAGTAGCCCCAATTTAATGATGTCACTCCTCATTTTCTATTTTGCAATGAGAGCATGTTGAAAGTTTTTTTTTTTTTACAGTGGAGGGGAAAAGGACTTTGAGTGTACATGTCTTATCTACTCATAACCAGCTGAAAAAAATTTACATTGTATACCAAATATGAAATGAGTATAGGTATTCTAAGATAATCTTTTAACTATTTTTCACATCATGCTTTGCTGTACCTATCAATGCTCATTCATGTATACTTATCATCACCTCTAGTAGTGGCTTGAAAATTAAAATTGATGATATCTCACTTGAAGGGATTAAAAGATTCAAAGCATTCTTCCTAGTCTTTAACAACTTAGCAATGTCTATAAAAATCCATTATTTTTGTACTGTTTCCATCTTTTGCCATTGGGTTACTGTTCAGTAGGCTTATTTTCTTGCTTGAGGGTTTTAGAAAATATGGGATTTTTCTTTGCTGGCTTGAACTGTCTTGGCTTTGTCTTGATAGTGTGCTTCCTTTCCTCCTCCTTTTTTTTTTTTTTGGTCTTTGGTTGTGGGACTTGAACTCTGGGCCTGGGTATCGAGCTCTTCAGCTCAAGGCTACCGCCCTACCCCTTGAGCCACTGCGCCACTTCCGGTTTTCTGATGCTTAATCAGAGATAATTTCACGGACTTTAGTGCCCAGCCTGGCTTTGAACTGTTATGCTCAGAACTCAGCCACCTGAGTAGCTAGGATTACAAATGTGAGCCACCACACCCAGCCTTTTCTACTTCTTAATCTATGAATTTTGCTTCCACCAACTCCAGCTTCATAGCCCCCCACCCTTGTGTTTGATAGCCTACTTGTGTTTTTTCTCTGTCAGATATTGTGGAGACAGTAATGTATACTTAGACACCACCCCCCCCCCAAAAAAAAACCATCTAGGACAAGTTGATATAAAACAAGAGTAGCCACCTGGGGTGGATTGACTGTGTGGGCTATATAGTACACAGATTCTTACATACAGCCCTTTCCCTCTGTCCCTCTCCCTTCTCTCCCCTCTCTCCTGTTCCTCCCTTCCCCTCCACCTCTCTTTTTGTCGGTTGTGGTGCTTGAATTCTGGCCCTGGGTGTTGTCCCTGAGCTCCTCAGCTCAAGGTGACTGCCCTACCCCTTGAGCCATAGTGCCACTTGTGGTTTTTCTAGTGGTTAATTGGAGTTAAGAGTCTCAGGGACTTCAATGCCTGGGCTGGCTTTGAACTGTGATCCTCAGGTCTCAGCCTCCTGAGTAACTAGGATTACAGGCATGAGCCACCACACCCGGCTTGTCTTCTCTTTCTTCTTCCTTTTAGGAGACAGGGTCTTGCTATGTAGAATAGGCTGACCTGAACTCAAGATCTTTTTTGTCTTAGCCTCCCAAGTTCTAGGATTATTACTCCCATTCTGTGTAATGTTCCATGTTAGATGGAATGCTATAGAAGAAAATGTTTCTCTAAGCTTTTCTTATCACATACTTAATATTTTAATGCTATGTTTTTGCAGAGGATGTACCATTTATTAGTTCTTTGTCTTGTGCAGTTTATTTTGATTGGAATTGTTTTCTCTTTTCCTGTCTCCTACACTTTATTACTTAGTTTAAGCATTGATGAGTTAGCTATTGGTGGTGGTAGATATGTAATTATACTCTACATCTTTGAGATTCTGAAGAGAATGGATTGCTTTTTTTCCTTTCGTTTTGTTTGCTTGCTTGCTTGCTTGCTTGCTTTATTTATTTATTTATTTATTTATTTTGGTGTGTGTGTGTGTGTGTGTGTGTGTGTGTGTGTCTGTGTAGATAGATAAGTTTATGTTGTTGAATGATATGGAGTAAGACAAGGTTTCTGGTTTTCTCAAGCATCATGAGAGGAGTTAGAAACTGGTAATCATTTTGTGGGAAGTGTTTTAAAAAAGATTTGAGGAAGAATTATAGAAAACTTATAAGGCAGATTTCTAAATCAGTAACAGAGAGTTGATGAACACAAAATACTTTTGGGTAGCTTTAAAAAAAAAATGCCTCTTCAGGCCGGGAGTTTGGCCTAGTGGTAGAGTGCTTGCCTAGTATGCTCAAAGACCAGGGTTTCATTCTTCAATACCACATACATAGAAAAAAGGCAGAAGTGGTGCTGAGGCTCCAGTGGTAGAGCTCTAGCCTTGAAAAAGTCAATGGATAGTGCTCAGGCCCTGAGCTCAAGCCCAGGACTGGCAAAAAAAAACCCAAAAATTTGCCTCTTCGAAAAGGAATCAGGGTAGGAGAATCAAAATAATCCCATCCAGAAACAGACTGAAGTTAACTTTTGTGAGTACTTATGCAAGTCAGCTGCTGAGAAGGCAAGGTTCCTATAGCTATGTTTCTTTCCTTTTGATTTGTGGTTCCTATGGCAATAAAATGAGTTTCAGGACATTTCTCTCCCATCTTTTATTGAAGATAAAAGATACTGCTTTTGATAAAGCAGTTATTTTCATAAGCTCTTATTCTTCCTGTCTTTTTTGACTTAAAGTGTTTCTTGGCCTGGTGGTCATAGTTTTCATTTTTGATTATATGGTGAATATGGCAAAATCAATAAGTACTATCACATTCCTTGGCTTAATGTTTCAGGTTTGGGTTTTTTTGGTGTGTGTGTGTTTCAGAGCCTGCAGATATAATCAATCTATTTGACTATCTGTTGCTTAAAACCAGAATCCAGTATGAATCATTTTCCTTTTTCTATGAACAATTCTAATACAATTAGAATACTATTTGTAAGTAATCAAATGTGAAATTATAACATATTTTAGAGATTGTTTCTCCCCTTGATGATCCACCTGGATTTCTCTTGAGCTTCAGGCTGATGTCTTAGGAAAATAAAATCATTTTGTTGGTAGCTTACTAATTAGGTCAATAATATTTGGCTGATAGCTTACTAATTAGGTCAGTAAGTATTTGGCTGATATCCACATTATTTATGATTGTCCTTATACAGACACATATGTAATATGTGTATAAATTTTGTGTGTGAGAGTGTGTGATGTGTGTGTGTATGTGCGTGTATGAGTGTGTGTGTGTATATGTGTGCGCGCACGTGTGTGTGTGTGCGCGTGTTGGTCTTGGGGCCTAAACTCTGGGCCAGGGTGCTGTTCTTGAATTTTTGTGCTATAGGCTAGATCTCAGCTACCTGAGGAGCTAGGATTATAGGGGTGAGCCACCAGCGCCTGACTGGAAGTTTTAAAAAAATTAAATCTGTATAATATAAGCAAGTAATGTGTCTGGTTCTCATCCATACTCGGCTTACTTCTGATACATATTGATGTAAGTAAGTATTCTTTTAATAAGTATGTAGTAGAATATTGCAGTATATAGAGTTTGCCATAGTGGAATCAGACAAGATTAATTTCTAGTCCTAAATCTACCTTCATTGAGCCCTCTTTCCCGTGCATCTTAGATTGCTGTTTTAACAAATCAAATTCCCTTTTCCTGAGTCTTAGTTTCTTCATCTGTGGAAAGAAATAATGTCTATCTTTCTGGGTTTATTGTGAGAGTTTACTGGGGCTGCTTATCTAGCAGATAACAAAATAGCTACTTGTATCTGTACAAAAATAAACGTGATGTCATGTGGTTAGCATTCTGTTATATGAAACTTTGGGGCAGCAAAGTGTTTGTGCTTGGAAAATAAATCAAACACACTGCTACTATATTGGCTGTAGTAAGCTTTGAATCAGATGAACATTGAGAATATATATTTCCATTGCTGCCAGAGAACTGCTCAGTGTTCTGTTTCCTTTGATAGGTCTGATTTTGTATCCTTTAAATAATTTCTCTAACTAATCTTAAGATTCTGTACCTTATGGATATGTTGAAACTAGTTATTACTACACTCTGATAGAAACCCACATCTTTCTGATGTCAAGCAGTATTGTCATTTATATTAAAGTTGGAGTGGTCCTAAAATTTCTTCCACAAACATGAACTCTTTGGGAGTGAAAGTTATGCTAGAAACGTAGGGGTATGTCAGGAAACTAGTATGCGCAAATTTATGAACTTTACATGTTTTGGTCCTTTTTGCATGATTATTTTTCCATTACTAAGTTAATTTTAGGTTAATTAGATCTGAGAAAATAGTCTGTTACTCAATATTAGTCTTTAAATATATGCTAATTTTGAATTTGTCTTAAAAAGCAGCAAACTTTTAACAAAAGGTTGGAAAAGGACAGTTGAATATTTTAAATCTTTAGTTGTGCTGATGAACTTTGTATGCAAAGTTCAAAATAAAAATTATGATATTCCAAAGTTTTATTTTTCCTTTGAGAGGCAGAGAAGTAGATGACACTGAAAAATCAAATGTGTGTCACAGCAACTTTTTTATTGGCCTGTATCTATCAGTCTGTCAGTCATCTTCCTTGTTTCTTTTGCTGTATTTTGTAGATCTTCTGTGATTTTACTTTAGGGAAGTCCAAAACTATATTCAACTGTATTATGAAGGTTGGGGTTTTAACAATATAATAATGTGTGATTTGGTAGAAGATAAGCTAAAGTTTGAAATTTTGATTCTCCCCTTGTTTGCTGTGTGTCCTTGTGCAAATCATTTAACCTTTGAGCCTCAGTTTCTTTATAACTGGTGTGGGGAACACATTTTAAGTGCCTGGCATATAAGTTCTTGAACAGTTCTGAAAATTGTAATAATGTGAAATAGACCAGAAGTTATTTTGTAAAAGTATACATACGGTTTCTCCACTAATCTTGTTTCATACTCGAACTCATAGTTCCCATTAGTAGGTGTCATTTAAACATAGTCTCTCCCCCCTCTTGATTTTGTTCACTAGATCCTGAGAAATTGGTGGTTGGCAGCAGAAACAACCTAGTCCATAGGACAGGGAAGTAGTCCTGTCCAAGGGTTCACTAAGCTGCCTAGGACCATTGCTGATATGTAAAAACCACCACTGTGTGCCCCCTGCCCCAACTAACATTAAGTTGCCTGTGTGAAGGAGTGATTTGTTGCGGCCTCTAACTGCTTCTTCTCTTCCTTCCTTTTTGTCATCCTGCAGTGTTCTGTGCCAAGGTCTTTGTGGCTAGGCTGCGCCAACCTGGTAGAGAGCATGTGCGCACTGAGTTGCCTGCAGAGCATGCCCAGTGTCAGATGTCTCCAGGTGCCTCTCTTCTTTCTTGTTGTAAATGTGTTTTTACGTATGCCATAAACATTTGTTGAAACTTGCAGTAGTGTGTTTAATCCAATGTTAAGTCTGCTAAATGTTCTGTGTAACCCTCTGCTTTTCTCCAGCCTGGATGCCCCACATGGAGGAGTCAGTACTGAGGGGCCCTTATGAGCTAGTGGTTTTTCAGCTGGACCCTGTCCTGCTCCCTTTTTTCTACTCCTGCCCTTTATTCTTTACTCCTTACCTTGAAGTTGTGACTCTTATATTTAATAGTTGTGCATGTGCCCAAAACCCCTTCCCTGACATTTTCCATTTGGCTACCTTTAACAGTTCTTTGTTGAGTTGGAAGGTTTCATAAGTAAAGTGGTGATTTTTCTCAATTTTGAAACTCATTCTTTTTGTTTGCTTTGTCTTTCTCCTTCGAAAAAGGAGTGGGAGGAAGGAATCAGTATGGTTAACAAAGCCTCAAATCGAGGTTTGTAAAGATCATAGCTTTATGCTGCCAATAACTCAGTTTGAGCTTCCTCCCGAAGGCCAGATCTGATACCTGTCCTCAGGGCCCACCCAGTTTTCCAGGCCTAGACCGGCAGAGAATTCCACAGATAAAAGTAATACTTTTGGGGTTAGGTGGGAGGTGGGGTTGCTCAGGATTGTCAGCACTAGTGCAGTTGGTAACTCTCTTGTTGAGATAGATTTCATGCCAAGGCTGAGAACATTGTGGTTTTATTTTTGAGAAACTGTGTTAAGAGAAAGCATGTGTTTAATTAAATATGGATGGATGTTAAGTTTTCATCATTACATAGTTCAAATTGTTTCATATGATCTTTCTTTAAAAAGTGATGTTACATTCTTACCATCCTGTTGAGACTGCCCTGTTTAAGGAAAACAGATTAGAAAATGAGAGGGATTAGAATAGTATGGGTGACCTTACTGACCTTTTACTTAGGTTTACAGTCTTTAAATGGAGCTGAAGGCTAGGAAGGAGGAAAATTTCATTTGTTTTGGTGTTGGCATTTTATTTATTGTCAGATATTCTCAATAGCATTGGTTATTGATTTAAATTACTTTCTTGGAAAGTATTGTTTTAGAACTTCAGTAGTATAGTTGGAGAGTGAGTTCAGTATACTACATGTTTTAGAATGCAGGAATTCAGTGTTCATGAGGCCCCAGTGTAATATATATTTATCTTAGAAAAGCAGCATCCTTCTGAAAAAGTGTTTAAAAGCAAACAATATGGCATGAATTCTTGGTGCTGTAGAATGGGTATTTATATTATACTAATAGTGTGTATCTGATTACTTGAATGTTACAGTTAATTTTTAATGGGCTGATGTTTGTTTGTTTGTTTGTTTCTAGAGCTGGAAATTTAAGCAGGAGAATTTTAGTTCTTAATGAGGTCCTAAAGTGTAAGATTCTTGTATTGCATTGAATTAAAAGCAATTGACCAATACAATGTACCATTCAATCTGTTTTAATAATAGTGTGGTTAACTCTTAGGAAGTGGGGCCAGTGTGGGGAAGTATGGGGAAAAAAGGTGTTAAAAGTTCATTGATTCATTTCTTTAGTGAGAGTTTTATATCTAAGAGAAAACAGTAGAAACTTCACCTTTAGAAGACCTATTTCAGGGAATGGAGCAATTTTAGAAGTATGTAGAGAATTTTGTTAACAGAATACTTTCACTACTCTGGTGAGTGTATACAGTACAGTAAAATGAATTATTAAACATTAGCTGATTGGAATGGTCTAATCCTTACTATATTTTGCTCTACTTTTGAATGGAAAGCAACTGTATATTAATGGAAGACTTTTTCATCCATTTGTTGTATGTATTATTACTGTTTTAAATTTAAAGTTTGTACATGGGTTTTTAATTCTTAGGTTTTTTTCTTTTAAAGTCTATTTTTTTTTTTTTTTTGGTGCTAGGTAGGGATCAATTTACCACTGACCTATATCCCTAACCTTTAAATTTTTTTTGCCAGCCCTGCAGCTTGAACTCAGAATCTAGGCACTGTCCTTGAGTTTTTTCAAGGCTAGCTTGGGCCAAAGCACCATTTCCAGCTTTTTCTGTGTTATGGTACCAAAGAATCAAATCCAGGACTTTCTGCATGCTAGGCAGGCACTCTACCACTAGGCCATACTCTGGCCCTAATTTATTTTTGTTTTACATATTTCAACAGCCATCTTCCCTCTGTACAGTGCTAAAATTTAGTGCTTTAATTTGGATTTGGACTTTCAAAGAAAACCTATTGTGCCTGCATGCTACATTGTGATAAATATCATTTATCACAGTTCTTCACATTACACATGTCAACTAAGTAAGTCATTTTAAATAGGCCAAGAGCAAGAACAGGCTCCCTGCAGAAGAGAGGCCCTTGATGGAGTCTTTCTTAAAATGGTCACATTGGCTCTACTAATAGTAGCATAACAGTCTTCATTCCTGCTTTTTCACAAATGTTTTGCCTTTTATGAGGATGGAAAAGAATTACCCGAGACTTACGTAAAAGCTACTCCCTATCAGCTGTACTTGGTGTTGCCCATGCACATGAGTTAGGTAGATGACAGCCTAATAGAAGTAGGAGTCATTGTGACCGCAAAGTTGGGGGACAGATATTTGAGTCTCTCATATTTGCCTGGTTACAAAACTGTTTTTCTTGCTTCTTTTCTGATTTGTAAATCTTATTTATGGAAACTTTTATTATTGTTGTCTCATATGTGGTTTGTTCAGTCATTAGTTATTTGGGGGGAAAATCCTGTTAAATTCTATAGAAAAAAATGGCATTCCCTATTCCACAGTGAGCATTCCTGAATCCTAAATTTAGGAATGTTTGTGAAGGAATTTATGCAAATGTAATTCCCTGAATATGCACTGCAGGGACTCTACCATTGGGAGGCATATAAAAATGAGCAGTGTAGACTTGACCTCTGTTCTAAAGAAGCCCATTTTATGCACATATCTGTGAATGAAAATCCAAACTGCCACACAACACAAATGAAAGCCTTGTGTTTCTATGTGTGTATGTGACTTTTCATTCATCCTATATATCCAGATTTGACCACTTGGTTGTTACATCAGCTAATCAACTAATAGATTTTAGTGCCCAGGCTGGCCTTGAACCTTGATCCTCAGATCTCAGCCTCCTGAGTAGCTAGGATTAAAGATGTGAGCCATTGGCGTCCGGCATTCCCCACCTTTTCTGAGTACTTTTAGAAAAGTGCAGATATGTTATACATTTGTCTTGAGGGTTGATAGCCATAGCTCAACTGCTTTCATGGAATGGTACCAGTTTAATGTTTACTTTAAAAATATTTAAGTGACCCAGCTCAGTGGCTCACACCTGTAATACTATCTACTCAGGGGCTGAGATCTGGGGATCGCAGTTCAAAGCCAGCCCGGGCACTAAAGTCCGTGACACTCCTATCTCCAATTAACCAGCAGAAAAGCTGAAGTGGCACTGTAGCTCTAGAGCTAGGGTGATAACCTTGAGCTGAAGAGCTCAGGGACAGTGCCCAGGCCCACAGTTCAAGTCCCATGTTCTACAAAAAAAAAAAAAATTAAATGACACATCTTGTTCAAAATTAAACAGCAAATTAAAGGACAAGTAGTAGCATAATGAATTGATATATCTATCATCATTTTCCCTCCCTTCCTCCCTCCCTCCCCCCCTTTCTTTCTGTCCCTTTCTTCCTTCCTCCTCTCCCTTTTCTTTCTGTCCCTTTCTTTCTCTTTCCCAGCCCTGGGGCTTTTAACTTAAATCAGTGCATAATATTCTATTTAACAAAAAAAAATTGTTTTGTATTAACATTGTTTCCTGTTTTTTTTGATATTTTAAGCTTTATTAAGTAGGGCCTCATTATAACTAAATGTAAGCTTCAGAGATTATTTCCTTAGTTAAAAGAGTATGCAAATTAAGAAATTTTAGTTTGTTGTATTTGTAAGAAGCTGGGTCAATTATACTTCTAAAAGCAGTGTCTGGGAGATTCCTGTTTCTTGTAGCTGGAACGACATTGGATATATTAATTTTTTATTTACCATTCTGATGGATGAAAATGAGTAAAATACCTTGTTATTGAAATGTACATGTATTTGATTGCTAATGAGATGGCATACATATATAAACAGTTTTGTCGATTAACCCTTAATGTTCTTTCTCCATTTTTTAATGGATGCACTTTAAAGTATCTAATTTGTTGAAATTCTTTATATTAAGTACAATAACTCATTAATTGCAGATTAACATTCCCTAGTTTGACATTAGCCTTTCAGTTTTGCTTATAAGGCTTTTTTTTTTTAGCCATGTTTTAAGTTTGGAAAGGAAGTTTACTTTTTATGAGGTCTAATTACTTTGGTATTTTACTGGTTTATGACATTATGCTTTGCATTAATGTCTTTCAGCTTTTCCGTAACTTGATTGGCCGTGCTATGGATTAGGGAATTTAGATTACTACTACTGCTACTACTTTTTCTTTTTGGATATTCTGGCAGTTCAAACTCAGGGTCCCACACCCCCTAAGCAGGTGCTTGCTAGGTAGGTACTCTGTCATTTGAGCACATCCCTGGCCTAGGCTTCAGCTTTTATTTATGTATGTACTTTTAAAATTTTATTGTAAAGGTGATGTACAAAGGGGTTATAGTCATATAAGTCAAGTAACGAGTACATTTCCTTTTGGGAAGTGTCATCCCTCCTCTCATCCCTACTGCCCTAACCTTAGAGCCACAGCACCATTTCCAGTTAATTGGAGATAAGAGTCTCATGGACCTTAGTGCCCGGACTGGCTTTGAACCACGATCTTAGTGTCCTGAGTAGCTAGGATTACAGGCATGAGCCGCAAAACGCCTCCCCCTCCCCACCCCCCACCCAGCTCTTTTACTCCTCTTTATCTTAAATTCATAGCACCTAGCACAGTTTGAAGTTAAGTTGTTTATTTTATTCCTGTCGGTTGTCACTGTCTTCCACTTCCCAGTGCAAGTCCCAGAAGTAAAAAAGGCCATGCTTTTCTGTTCACTTCTTGGTAGACACACTTTTTTCTAGAATAGCTCCCAGCAGGTAGTAAGTGCTTAGTAATTAATCAGAGAACAACAACAACAACAAAAATGGTACAATGAACTAGAATGAGAAGGATCTTCAAACTACGTAAGGGTTGTACAATACAATATTGCTTTTATAACTATAATCCAGAGACATCTTCAAATGCACAACTGTGCCAGCACCAGCGCCACTAACCCATGCCCTCATTGAATAGCCTGGGTGCCAAGTTTAGAATTCTAGCATTGAGGTCATCCAATTAGAATGAGCTACTCACACAATACTGAGAAAAACAAAGTCACTTAGACACCTTGCCAGCACTTACTAAAGATCTCCTGTCTCCCATGCTCCAATGCTGTGCTATGGAAATGCAAAGAACCAAGTGCCAGTTTTCATGGATACTTTGCACATAAACACTCTCCTTTAAGGATAATGGATACTTGTAGAACACCAGTGGTTACTTGTAAAATCTCTGTACTGGTAGGATAAGCATTAGTTGTTTAATTTAGGATAAGAGGCAAAAGTTAAATCCTTACCTAAGTACAGTGGCTCAAACTTGTAATCCTAGCTACTTGAGATGTGGAGTTGGGGGATTCATGGTTTGAGGCCAGTCCAAACATTAAAAATATTCATAAGACTGTGTTTCATTCAGTGGCAGTGATACTTGCCAGAGCCAACCTAACGAAGCAAAAGCAGAATTGCAGGCTAGGCTGGCCAGGACTGGCAAGTACCAATCCCAAAAGGGCCTGGAGTTCTTACTCAAGTGGCAGAGTACCTGCCTAGCAAGCAAAAAACCCTACATTCAATCCTCAGTAGGAAAAATAGTTTGTTCATTTTTAAGGCAGTAGAAAATGAAAAGTAAAGAGTTAAAATACTACAATTTGTGATTATAAGTAGGAAGAAACTGCATGTAATTTCAAAGAAAAAGACCACCAAAAGGAAAGTGACTCAGGGAGATCCTGTAGAAATCATAGGAGAAGGATGAATGGGGACACTGCCTTTTATTGACCAGTAGTGAATGGTTGGGACATCACAGAATCTATAAAATTCTTAATACTACTTTGAAATGTTTATTGAGTTTATCTGACAGTGGTGGCTTAAAACTAAAAAAGAAGTATAAAACACGTCACATTTATTCTTAGGGATATAGTCCCATATTTTGAAGTGCTACATATTAATGTGAACAAACCATTGAAAAATTACTTATAATCTAGTGTGAGATAGCCATAAGTATACAGAAAAGTTGCAGGTACATTGCAGAGGGCTATTTATTTCTGTGTAAATTCAGAGGTAAAATTGACATAGTGTTTTAGTGCGTATTTCCCACAAAACAGGGTGTTCTTACCTAATCACAATGAGAGTTATCAGTAAACTATAATTTTGAAACCTAATTGCCATCTATCTGTATTCCTCAGTTCCTATTTAAGTTTCGAGCAATCCAGTTCCGTGGCTGTCTCTCTTTCAATCTGGAACAGCTTCTCAGTTTTGTAGACTTTGTACTTGTACATTTTCAGAGATTACAGACCAATTATTTTGTAGGGTATATTTATCAACTTGTATTGCCTCCTTATGACTTTGCTTAAGTAGGAATAGAAACTATTCCTGTTTCCTATGCATTGCATCTCAGAGGTAGCACATGATTTTGATATGTCTCAGTGTGAATAATGATTACTTGGGTAAGATAATATCTAGGAACTCTCTCTTTCTCTCTCTCTCTCTCTCTCTCTCTCTCTCTCTCTCTCTCTCTCTCTTTCTCTCTCTCTCTCTCTCTCAGATTTATTTATTTTTTTTTGCTAGTCCTGGGCTTGAGCTCAGGGCCTGAGCACTGTCCTTGGACTTTCTCAAGGCTAGAGCTCTACCACTTGAGCCTCAGCACCACTCCGGCTTTTTTGTATGTATATGGTACCGAGGAATCGAACCCTGGCCTTTGTGCATGCTAGGCAAGCACTCTACCACTAGGCCAAACTCCGGCCCCATCTCTCAGAATTTTTATATAAAATTAGTATTTCAGTCTTTGCCTTACTGTATTAGTATGAATGGTTTTCCCATTTTGTAGGGTGTAGTTATTATTATTTTGATAATCTAGCCAGACTTTGGCCAGTGGTTGTGCCTAGAATGTTGGCTATTTCTGTGTCCTTTTGATCTGTCCTTATAATAGTTTAAATATACTTTATACTTTGTTGGAACAGTTTTGTTCCAGGCTCATCTTTTATTTCCTATATTCAAGATCAGCCATTTCTCCAAGAATCCTTGATGTCTTGGTAAAGAACGCTGTTGATCTGGAATGCAAGTGTGCTTTAACAGTAGGCCATCTCAGCCACCTGTGTTAGGAAATGCGCGCGCACGCGCGCGTGCGCACACACACACACACACACACACACACACACACACTAATTTTGTTTGTCTTTCCTCAGACCTCCTTTTCTTTTTCTTTTTTTCTTTTTTCTTTTGCCAGTTGTGGGCTTGAGCTCAGGGCCTGAACACTGTCCTTGGACTTTCTCAAGATTAGAGCTCTACCACTTGAGCCTCAGCACCATTTCTGGCTTTTTTTCTATCTATGTGGTACCAAGGAATCGAACCCAGGGCTTCGTGCATGCTAGGCAAGCACTTTAACCACTAGGCCAAACTCCCAGCCCCCAGACCTCCTTTTCTATGTAATAAAAAACCACCTGAGGAAGTATCGCTGTGGCTGCAGGAGTAGGACAGTATCCTTGAACTGAAGAACTCAGGGACAGTGCCCAGAGTTCAAGTCCCACTACTGACAAAAAAAACAACCAAAAACCCAACACACATGTGAGCTTATACTGATATAGCCAGTGTAGTCTCACAAATTTCATTCTAGCTGTCTGTGAATTAATAACCCTTTTTGTATTTGCAGCTCTTCCCAAACAGTGAGGAACTTGGTTTGCATTTTCTACAAAATACAAGGAAAAAAATTTTGTGGCTATTTATCTAACTATTATTTCAGATTTCACCATTAAGTATTGAGTATTGCTGTTGGAATTTGAAATATAATTAGGTTCATTTGTTTCTGTTGAGAGTCTGTCTCTTTCTCTCTCATTTGTTGTTGATTTGATTATTTATTTGAGCATGTACAAAATATAACTCTAAGATTAAAAAAAAATAGGCACAGTGCTGCATGCCTGTAGTTTGGGATTGGAGAACTGTTTTTCAAAGCCAACAAGTGCTCCATGGTGAGATCTTATTAGATGCAGGTGTCCATGCACACATGCACTCCCCTAAGAATGTAGTATGTCTGATCTTTTAAGTTCTTTTTTTCAGTGGTTAATTGATCTACTTTAATGCCATTTATTTATGCACTAATGAGCAGCTAGCTAAATGTATGTGTATTTTAAACATTTTCCTTATTTCTTGTACAAAAGTGTATGATGTATAATCTTTCGCACTTTGTAAAAGTATGACCTGAAAATTATTACCTTACTAATTCAGAGAGGCCTTCCTCGTTTTATTGCTATGTAATACTCCATTATGTTCATATGCTAATGATTTTTACAGCTAGTCTCTTATGTAAGAGCATATAAGCTATTCCCATTTAAAAATTATAAATAATGGCTTCTTGGGAATGCCATGTATGTTTTTTATAAATATTATTATTGTTAAATCACAGAATCTTCACAGACAGTGCCAAGAACTGGGGTTCTAGGTACATACGTAGTTTGTTTTTGCTAAATATTGCCAGATTTCCCTCTAGGAAGGGTGTCCACATTTGCCTTCTTACCAGAAGTAGATGAGAGAGCTTCCCAGCCTCCCCACTGCTTCAGCAGAACGTGTTGCCATGCTTCTGAGTGTTTGTTGGCCAGCTCTGTAGAGCATGGAGCTTCAATTCGCATCTTTGATTTTGAGTGCATCTGAACATCTTTCTGGGTTTAAGGGCCATGTTTGTGTTTTTATTTATTTATTTATTTATTTATTTATTTTTGCCAGTCCTGGGCTTGAGCTCAGGGCCTGAGCACTGTCCTTGGACTTTCTCAAGGCTAGAGCTCTACCACTTGAGCCTTAGCACCATTTCTGGCTTTTTTCTACGTATGTGGTACCGAGGAATCGAACCCGGGTCTTTGTGCATGCTAGGCAAGCACTCTACCACTAGGCCAAACTCCTGGCCCTGTGACTGAACATTTTTTAAAAACACAAACATGAAGGCTGTATGTACCACATAGACCATACATACGTACTTACCAGATACATAGAAAAAAAAAAGCCGAAAGTGGTACTGAGGTTCAAGTGATAGAGCTCTAGTCTTGAGAAAGTCCAAGGACAGTGGTCAGGCCCTGAGTTCAAACCCAGGACTGACAAAAAAATGTTCAGTCAGAGAACATTATAGTATATATGAAAATCTCATTATTTGGTCCATTTTACTTTTGAAGAGTTTGTATTTTTATAAGCCCCTACTTGAGGTTTTTAGAGATATTAGTCCTTTTATTTGTGACATGTGCTAAAACTATTTCCCCCAGTTTGCCATTTCTTTCCAGTTTTGATTTTTGAATACTATATAAAAGTTTTAAATTTTTTTATCTAGTCATTTTTTTTCTATTCTTTCTCCTCTCTTCCCTTTTTCCCCCTCTCCTCTCCTCCTTTTCCTCTTCTCTTTTGCACCTGGAATTGTATAATTTATATTATACTTAAAAGGATTTCACCAGTTTTCTTCCATTACTCGCAGTTCAGCCTTTTGAGTTTTGGATTCGTTTGGAGTCTGTCCGTGTATCATCTGTGAAATACAGACCTAATTTTATCTCTCTAAATTGTTAACCAGTTGTTCTGTTACTACTTCTTAAAAAGTTTCCTAGTCACTTGAGATGCCGCTGTTATGAGCTAAATTTTCATCAGTACTTTGTATTCCATTAAAGTAAAACTTGGCAAGCAATGATACAAGCCAAACCCCAAGTGTTTGTGTGAATTCAGTTATACTAGAACACATCCACCTTCAGCCATGTACATCTTGATGCTCTCCAGACTCAACAGAAGAGTAGAGTGGTTATCTTTATATCCTTGACTCTTTCAGAAATCCGAAAAATTTGCCAACCCCTATGCTGGAGTAATTTCTATTCATATACTATAAAGTGGTCACAAAGGCAGAGAGGACTAGAGAGGACTGTTACATTCTTTAGTGTCTAATCCTAGTTTTTTTCCTTTTTGTGTTTGTTTAACTGAGCATTCCTGCAAGTTTGTTTTCTCCATGTGAACTGGAGAAGAATTAAAGTTAGGAAGAAATGTGTTCTTTTTAATAATGAGTTGTCTTTTCAACAGCTTACCAATAAAAATGGAGAAATATATTAGAGAACTAATTAGCAACAGTACAACAGTTCAGCTGGTTTCAAAGGGTGTTTGTTTTTTTTTTTTTTTTTTTGCCAGTCCTGGGCTTGGGCTCAGGGCTTGAGCACTGTCCCTGGATTTTTTCTCAAGGCTAGGGCTCTACCACTTGAGTCACAGCACCACTTCTGGCTTTTTGCTACATATGTGGTACCGAGGAATTGAACCTGGGTCTTCGTGCTAGGCAAACTCCTGGCCACTAGGCCGAACTCCCGGCCCCTCAAAGGGTAATTTTACCAAGCTTTCAAAGAATAGGCCAGAAATGCCAGAAACTGTTCCTCAGCATTGATTTTGAAGGAAAAGTTTTTCTTTTGTGAGAATTATTATCTAGTTTTATTTTATGTTTTATCAGAAATGATTAATTTCAGCCAGGCATGGTAGCTCATGCCTGTAATCCTAGCTACTCTGGAGGCTGAGATACGAGATCAAGGTTCAAAGCCAGGCTGGGCACATAAGGACCTGAGACTTTTATCTCCAATTGAAATACATCATCTGGAGGCTTTCGTGTTTTTAAGGGTTCTTTTGAGAAATTATTGTTATTCTGATGGATTTTCCATTATAAGTGGCCTGCCTGTTTTCTTTTGTAGGTTTCTGTAATCTTTTCTTGTTCTCTGTACTTAGTGTCTTAACTATAATATGGACTTCAGAAGTTCTATTCAGATATGGTCTGCTAGGTGTTTTCTTTCACCCTTCCCTTCCCCTACTTTTTTGTAATTGAAGACTTTATTTTGTAGAACACTCATAAATTCACAACAAATCAAGAAAGCACTGAGGATTTTCATATTCTTTGTCTCTATGTATGCATAGCACTGTGCATATTGACTTTGTTCTTTTTTTGGATTCATTAGAATTTTCTATGGACCATCATACTATCAGTACACTTTCTGTTATTTAAGTTTTTTATTTATTTCCCTACTTTATTAAACTGAGTATGACTTGTGGAATTTGTGTTCGGTCCAAGTGCTTTCTTGCTTCTGAGGAAGTTGTCTGACCATATTTAATCATGAGTGGGTTTTGAATATTGCCAGATGTCCAAGTACATCTATCAACCATTATCCTTTTGGCTGCACATATATTTTGTATTAAAATGTAGTTTAGTAATGAGCAGTGTCCCTCCCATCTTCAGTTCTTAGGCTTGAACTCAGTGACTTCTCTTCTCATCTTACTCGCTCATGATTTGCTCTACCAAGTGGGACTCCTCTCCAACTTGACTGCTTTGCTAGTAGGTCTTGTAGGCTGTACTAGCTGGCTTCAAACTGTCGTCCTTCCATCTTAGCCTCTTGAATTGCTAGGATTACAGGCATGAGTGTATTTGTCTTGTAGCCAGTTTGCAATTGAGTTTTAAAATCAGCTTTGACTTGAAAGCACTTTGGGAGCCAACTTTATTTTATTTTATTTTTCCAAGATTGTTTTGGCTATCTAGGTTCCCTTGAGATTCATATAAACTTAGGATGCATTTTTCTTTCTGCAGGAAACAAAAAAGCACTATTAGGATATTGGCAGAAATTACATTGAAGTAACATCTTAAAAGGTACCTTGCAGATGGGAATAGGTGGCTCATGCCTGTAATTCTAGCTACTCAGGAGGCTGAGATCTGAGGATCATGGCACAAAAACCTGTGAGACTTATCTCTAATTAACCACCAGAAAACCAGAAGTGGTGCTGTGGGTGCTCAAATAGTAGAGTGATGGCCTTGAGCTGAAGAGCCCAGGCCCAGAGTTCAAGCCCTACAACTGACCCCCCCCCAAAAAAAAAATGTATCTTGAAAATCCATGGACAAGGAGGAATTTCATTATTGTTTCTTTAATTTCTGTCAACATTGTGTGCTTTTCAGTTCAAACTAATGTGTGCTAAGTTTTTTTTTTTTTACATAAATTTAGAGCTGAAGTTCTGCTTTATTCCATAATAGGAACATATAGACGATTCTGACATTCTGACGCAATGTGCACAGTTGAATCAGCTGTTTAAAAGTATATTTTTTCTTCAAAACCAACCTATATTCTGTAGATCAGAAAAATATACTATTTATGATAATATTTGGATACATATTATTTTTGTATTTTTTCAAATTTCCCTTGTACATGTGAAACATTTGAGATAGTATCTGCTGAGTTAATGCTTTAATTTATAGCACTAAGAAATCCAATGCTTTATATTGTAACACTAAAAAAATGTCCCTAAGCTGCTGCATTGTCTAATTGATTCAAGATTTTTTTACATCTTCTTTTACTTCTGTAGAAGCACATTATGTGTGGACGTAGATCTTGAAGGTAAAAAAACAAAAATGCATATACAATCATCCTCCTTCCTCATTATACTCTGACTTTTAAATTTTTGTTATTCTCTTTATTTTTTCTTTTCTTAATATAACTTTTAATGTAAGGGTGATATACAGAGGGGTTACAGTTGCATTTGTTTTTTAAAATTTTTTTATTAATGAATTGATTAACATTTTTACATCATATTTCAAAGGACGTATTTAACAAGCAAGTGGGAATCTTCAAGAAGGGAATCTCTATATACAATTACTGGCACTTAGATTTTAGAACATAATTAAAATTAGGCTGAGGGTTTGTATGTCATAGATACATATTAATCTACGTAATAAAACATTGTGTCTCTAGAGTCATAGATTTTTATGTCTATGTAGTTATGTTTATATTTTCAATACCATGTCTATAGCATTGGGTATGCAAATATTGAGTCCTCGCTCTTGTACTGCTTGGATCTAATAGCCACATATTAAGGATACCAGGCGCTTTTTGTTCCTTTGGTCGTGACTTGTTTCACTCAACATGATTCACTAGATTCATCCAAAAAATGCATATACAACCATTCTCCTTCCTCATTGTACTCTGACTTTTAAACTTTTTAAAATTCTCTTTATTTTTAAAAATAAAGTTCTTCCCTCTGAAGAACTTTAGTGTTTCTTTGAATTTGGAGAATTAGTGTAATGTAAAGTTCAGGAAAATAAATGAAGGAAGTATCAAGGAAAAAGTAATTCAACTTGGTAGGTCACAGAAATTTGAGGAATGTGAATTAAGTTCTAGTCAGGGCTGTTGGGCCAACAAAGAGGATAAATATGGTCTATATTGTTTGTATCTGGAACTAGAACAATGAAACCTGTTGCAAATGGGGCAAAGGGAAAGGGTGAGGGAGAGTGATAGAAGGGGTGGGAGAAGAGGTGGGATTAGTTGGAATACATTGCAAATTTCGGGAAATGTAGCCATGTAAACTTAAAGAAGGGTGGGAGGGAGAAAAGGAAAGAAAATCCACTTGATAGTCCAGATTCTTTTAACACTTGACCAAGTTGTCACCTTAGTGTTCACTGAAGGAACATAGGTTCACTTATGTGATGAGGTTATGTTTGTGTGTTACTCTTTCCCGATGACCATTTGTATCTATGTTTGTATAGCTCTATTAGTCATTGTAGCTAGAGATGAGAACTTGATATCACATTCTTGATTCTTGAGGGTTTTTTTCTTTTAATATATATTTTTATTATAATTAATAGAAGGGTTACATTATATTACTTTACAGACATTGCTACCCCTTCTCATGTTTTTGTCCTCATTTCCTTCCCCCACCCCACCCCCTCATCTTGTTTTCCCCCTTCCCTATCCTATTTCAAATAAAACAAATAAACATATACAATATATCAGATAACAAGGTAAGATACTGTAACAATATGAGATAGCCAAGGGACAGCAAAAGAGATGAGAAATAACATAGTACATTAAGAACAACAATCACACATTATATGGCTCTTGTTTCCATATCCTGGAGGTCATTTCATTTAGCCTTGTCCTATATATATGGTCTTATGTATCTAGGTTTTGCCCTATTGTAAACCTTGGCTAGGAGACTCCAAGGTTTATACTAGTTATGACAGATGAGGGAAACCATTGAGCCTATGTTCCTTTGAGTTTGGCTTACTTCACTGAAGATGATTTTTTCCAAGTCTTTCCATTTCCTTACAAATGGGGCGATGTCACTCTTTCTGATGGCAGCAAAGAATTCCATTGTATATAAATACCACATCTTGTTGATGCAGTTGTCAACTGAGGGGCATTGAGTTGGTTCCATATCTCTTAATAGTTTCTTAATAGCTCATGTGTTGTATTGAGGAGGAGGGGGAGAGGACGAAGCCTACTGGGACTTTTATACTGAAGTCATCAAAATTATGTTGAAGTCTCAAAAAAATGTTTGGTGATGCTTTCTGCACTTCAAAGCACTTAAAACACAACCAAAAGCCTGGGAGAAGATCTTTACCAGTTATATATCTGACAAAGGCCTCGTAACTAAAATGTACAAGGAGCTCATGAAGCTACCCCCCAAGCTAATAATGCAGTCCATACATAGGCAAAGGAGCTAAATAGAGGCTCCTCAGAAAAAGTAAGAGTGACCAATAAAGGAAATGCAAGTTGAAACAATACTGAAATTCTCTCACCCCAGTAAAATTGTCCAATTCAAACAATAACAAATGCTGGCAGAGATGTGAGTAAAAAGGAATCCTGTTGTACGGTTAGTGGGAATATAAACCAGTACTCCAGAAGGCAGTTTAGAGAAGCCTCCAAAAAATTAAACATGGGGGGCCGGAAGTTTGGCCCAGTGGTAGAGTGCTTGCCTAGCATGCATGAAGACCCAGGTTTGATTCCTTGGTAACACATATATAGAAAAAAGCCAGAAGTGATACTGTGGCTCAAGTGGTAGAGCTCTAGCTTTGAGGAAAACCCAAGGACACAGGCTCTGACTTCAAGTCGTAGAACTGGCCAAAAAAAATCCCCAAGAAACTGAACATAGTATTATACAATCCATTTGCACAGAACATTACAAATCAGGACATAATGAAGACACTGGCAGCACTATTCATTATAGTGAAACTGAAACAGCCCAAATCCCGGTAGTGGATGAGTGGATCAAGAAAATTCCATATATGCAATGGAATTTTACAGTGGAGTGGATAGACCTAGAACAAATCATGTTATGTGGAGATGCTCAGAGAGACAAATAATACATGTTTTATCTCATGTGGAAACTAGATTTAAAATACAACTATTCATGATGATATATATATATATATATATATGGCTCAATGCATTTACACAAACAAACAGAGTAAAGAGGGTATACTTAGAGGAGGAATCCAAAGGAGTAACACCTCTGAACAACTAAAGTACTGTTTATCAGAATGAATAATAGAAAGTGGAAATGTTTATGGGGTGGGACAAAAGGAGACACAGGAATGGAGGGAGGAAGCAAATGTAGTGATTAGTTCAGTGTACATCATATAAGAATGAACTATGTAATGTGAGAGTATGTATAGGAAGGGGAAAATAGAGAATAAAGGAAAAGGTGACATTGATCAAGAAACATTGTACTTATAACTTGACTTATGAATCTCTTTGTACAGCTACATAATAATATATTTTTTTATAGTTTCAATGCTTGGCTATCAGAGGTAAACATTAAATAGTTAAGATATATAGGGCAGGGAGTATGCCCTAGTGGTAACATGCTTGCCTAGCATGCTCGAAGCCCTGGGTTCGATTTCTGTACCACATACTAAGAAAAAGCTGGAAGTGGCGCTGTGGCTCAAGTGCATAGTGCTAGCCTTGAGCAAAAAGTTTCCAAGGACAGAGCCCAAGCCCTGAGTTCAAGCCCAAGGACTGGTCAAAAACAAAACAAAACAAAAAACCTATATAATAACATACTAAAAAATTGTAATGTATAGAGGGGTTACAGTTACATTCACCGGATAGAAGGTGCATTACTTCTCACACATTAATACCCCTTCTCATGTTTTTGTCCCCATTTCCCTTCCCCCACCCCCTCCACTCATCTTGTTTTCCCCCTTCCCTTTCTTATTTCAAATAAACAAATAAACATATATACAATACACCAGGTAACAAAGTCAGATACTGTAACAATATGAGATTAACCAAAGGGCAACAAAAGAGAAGATAAATAACATAGTACATTATAGTGACCACATTTTTAGTATAATTGATTGGCTTTATAAATATTACTGGCAAAAGACACTCAGACATAGGCATTACGTTCTGGTGGTATTTGGTATAAGTAAACATTACTTGTTGTTGTGGAAGAAATGGAAAGAATTGGGTTTTCTTACCATAAAGATAGTGGATTCTGGGTAGTCTGTAGGGTCATCTGACATGTTTAGTTTTGCCTTGAGTGAAGGGAGTATTAAGGTAACCTAGATTAGGACAGGTGAACAAGCATTTCCTCCAGCGTGCTTGGAGACTTGGGGGAGGAGCCTTACTTAGCCTATCTTAATTCTGCATCATTCTGTAGTCCTCTACATGTTTTGCCCTCTCATGTTTCCAACCAGGTGTCCTTATCCTTGCTCCTCTTAGAAACTATGACATTCAAGATGGCTTCTTAGATGCCATACTCTGGGGTTGTGGTACACTGAATTACTGTTCTTACTTTGTTCTTTCTTCTAAGGAAACCTGCTGGCTTTATCCCTGAGTCTTTTTAAGATGGCAGTAAAAGGAAATCACACTCTTTTTTTCCCATTTAATGTTGTTTATTGCTGCTTCCACTCTAGCCCTGATTTGGACAATGGGACATACTGCCTTCATCCTTTTTTAATAAGGCGAGGGGACAAATACTGCTGTTTTAAGTTTTGTGGCTCAGTCTTAGAATTTGAGATTTGGGAGGGAATCTTAGACCGCTGTCAATAAATGAGCTATTATTCCTTTCAGAGCACAGTCCCCCTCCCCTTCTTCTCATTAAGTTTCCATTAAGTAGGAACAGCAAAAGAGAAAATCCAATCATGTATAATCTCCAGTTAATGGGCATCTATTGAACGTCTAGGTCACCAGAAAGAATAATTACACAATGCCTCTTTGTGCAATAAACACAAAAATCAAAAGATAATGCATTTCCAAGGCAAGCCAGATTGTTGGTAGCTTATAGCATCCTTCCCTTCAGGGAAAAGTTTAGGGCACCCATGGTGCCTGCTAAGGACCATTACAAAGCCATTCCTGAAACTAGGCTATCAGAGAGGAAAGGTGGGAGCACATTTCCAAGGTTTTGTCATTTTTAATTGCCAGTCTTTGAGTAGCAGACATTCTAGTAAAGAATTTGTGCAGTCATTGAAACTTCGTAAATCTTTGAGGTTTTTTTTTCCCCCCACAAGTAAAAGAGTAAGTACAGTGACGGAGCTTCAGTGCTACTACCACTTTTTAGCCTTGATAAGTAAACACTGTATGCTTGTTTTTGTCTAGCAACTACTGATTTATGAAAGACAAGTCTAACTCCCTTTACTCAAATGCCACATATTTTCCACAAGCCAAAGAGTTCTTGGATTTGCGTTGATAAGCTCTAATTTGGGTTCTCAAAATTATGTCTTATGTTTGCAAAACTCAGCATAATTCAAATAACCTGTTTTTCCCCCCTTAGAACACTTCAGTTATGGAAGATCAAAATGAAGATGAGTCCCCAAAGAAAAATACCCTTTGGCAGGTAGGAATGATAAGATAGCAATTGACATACTGTAGATGAGTTACTCCCAAGTTCATGACCTTAGTGAAATCATGAGCTGAGCCTTTTCTTTTTTCTTTTGTACAGTTTGACTAGTTTCAGAATCCACTTTTCTTTATCATCTTTTCCTAGGAAAGCAGCACTGCAAATAGTAAAGAATTTTGGAGTTTTCACAGAGATTCTCTAAACTGGCAATAGCCAAATGCATTTGGTTTGTGGCATAGTTGAATACCGTTTGATGTAATCGTGGTACCATGTCACACTCCAAATGTATACAGTAATGGTTTTTTTTTCCTAGTTAGCTCCTAATCCCTACTTTTTCTTTTCCTATTTATTTTCAATTTTCTTTTTGTCTCCTCTTCTCAACTCTTTCAAAGTTGCCAATTTTCTTCCAATCTCCCAGATTTGGGGGAGGGATAGTAGGGAGTGGGAGCATGTAAAGTTGCATGGTTTGGTTTCCCAGCAGCCGTCATGGTATAATTCTGCAAGGTAAAACAAATCTAAAACTGAAGAGAATAATATATTAAAATAAATCTATGAGTTCACTTCATCTAAACCTAAACAGATTAGTTAACAAGAATAATGTATAGCTAATATGCTTAAGATGAAACAAAAACAACGAGAGAAAGGTTTTACTGGGCTGAGTGGGAAAATGGAAGTCAAATATGAAAAATGCGATTTAATAATGGAGATGGTGTTATTGTTTTTAAATACGTGCAAACTGAATTTTGTATCTTTTATATATATATATATATACATATATATATATTATTTATTTATGTTTGCCAGTCCTGGGCTTGAGCTCAGGGCCTGAGCACTGTCCTTGGACTTTCTCAAGGCTAGAGTTCTACCACTTGAGCCTCAGCACCACTGCTGGCTTTTTTTTCTATGTATGTGGTACTGAAGAATCGAACCTGGGTCTTTATGCATGCTAGGCCAAACTCCCGGCCCCTATACATTATTTTACAATAGGACTTTCTTCATTTTCCAGTGATTGCCATGGTCTTAACACTTTAGCTTTCAATTTTAAAAGATTCTACCTTCTAGTTTGTTTGTTCATGGTATACAAATACTCTAAGGACTAGATGGTTAGGAACCTGGCTAAGGAAATAATGGATATGAAAGGCTTTTTATTGTTGTTGGTGATGGTCATGGGGCTTGAACTTGGCCTGGGCCCTGTCCCTGAGCTCTTCAAGGCTACCGCCCTACCTCTGGAGCAACGGCCCCACTTTCCGTTCTCTAGTGATTAATTGGAGACAAGAGTTTCACATTCTTCAGTACCCAGGCTAGGGCTAGCATTGAACCATGATCATCAGATCTCACCCTCCTCCCGAGTAGCTAAGATTACAGGCGTGTTCCACTGTGCCCAGCTGTGAAAGTGCTTTGTAAATTATAAAGCAGTACACAAATACAAGTTAATAACATTATATTTACTTGTAATGAAGGCAATTATTTTATAAAATATATCAAAAGTATATAAATAAAGGAGGAAAGAAATGTGACTTGTTCTCAAGGTGAGATATGTTTGGCATTTCTGTATATATCTTTTATAGTTGTGTGCTCCCTTATTGTGATTATAATGCTGCACCTTTTTTCATTAATACTACCCCATGTATGTGGACTCTTACTATGTTTTTACTTTATGTATCTAATTTTAGTGACTATATTCTGGCTCTTCTATGAAGACATGTTATAATTTAGCCAGTTGCCTATAATTGGGTAGCTCTAATTTTTTTCAATTATAGCATGGTGGTTATTTTATGTTTAAAGATAGCCTCTTTTATGCCTATTAATATTGTCAGCAAATACCTTTGTTTCATGTCTGTTTTGAATTCTTATTTGGATGGAGTCTGTTAGGAATGTCTTTCTACAAGCAAAATTTAAGCGTTTCTGATCATTGATACCCCCTGGTGCGTGGTGCCCCTGAGCTCACACAAGTTCTTGGCAGTGGGGGGCAGAATAAGAACAATGGCAATAAGATAAATGTCTTCTGATCCTGCCTCTAGATGTAGATGTAAGGATATACAGTAAGCTCAGAAAGTTTTTGTTGGTTTGTTTGTTTTTTGTTTTTTAAATAATGGTTGAAAGCTGATCTGGAGATTTACAAAGGATATCTTCTTTCTGGGAAAGGTTAATTCTAATTAAAGTCAGATGACATATTATTAACAAAAACTCTTGGTTCTTTCTGCTTAAGGTTCTAAATACAAGACCCCCAGTGACACAGACATTTGTAATTTACGGGTTCAGCTGTCACAATTTTCTTGTATTAACGTTCTAGGTGAGGCTATCAGAAGAATGATGGATAGATTACTTGTTTGGCAAGTGTTTGAGAGCAGAGTTTATTTTGTTTATAAACAGAAAAGTTACTGGTCTTATCAAACTAGCAGTAGTTGTGGTTTGAATCTAGGGATTCAGATTACTTTTCAAGGCTATTGTTCAGCACATTGCATATAGTTATTTCTTTTTCTTTTCTTCGAGGCAATGCCAAGGATTAAACTCTCTCAATGAGCTATATTCCTTGTCCTATAGTTTTGGTTAAAATTAGATACACACACAGATGCTATACAGGGACATGTAGGTAGATTTGATGAATAATTCATATGATAGAAGAACGTATTGGTTACATATAAAGTACCTGCCAGTCTGACAGACTGAACCTGTTATCTAGCTTGTTACTTAATTTTTTTTTTTTTTTGACAATCCCGGGCTTTGAACTCAGGGCCTGCGCACTGTCCTTGAACTTTCTCAAGGCTAGAGTTCTACCACTTGAGCCACAACATCACTTGCGGCTTTTTCCTATGTATGTGATACCGAGAAATCATTTTTTTTTTTTTTTTGCCAGTTCTGGGCTTTGAACTCAGGGCCTGAGCACTGTCCTTGAACTTTCTTAAGGCTAGAGCTCTACCACTTGAGCCGTAGCCGTAACACCACTTGCATCTTTTTTCTATGTGTGTGGTACCGAGGAATCCAACCCAGGTCTTCATGCATGCTAGGCAAGCACTCTACCACTAGGCTAAACTCCTAGCCCTTGTTACCTATGTTCTTGCCTCTTGTGACAGTCAATAGGCTGACAATATTCAATGGAAAATTTGAGATTGGAGGAGGTAGATATATAATTATATTCACATAACTTTTATTTCAATATATTGTTATATAGTTGCATTATTACTTGTTTATTATTTACCATAAGCTAATTTATAAGCTAAACTTTACTATAAGTAAATATGTGTTTATGTAGGTATGTATCTATAAAATCATAGTGTATGTACTATTTGGTATCCACTATTGCACTCTCCACTGTTGCAAGGGACTTGAAAAGCTACTTCATATATAAGGGGAGGCTGTTGTATTTAGCATTTACATTTAATTTTGAGGAAGTAAAACAAGCTATTAATCACAACTTGCCATTTTGCCATTGGGAAGTTAGATCCTCTCCAAAACATTTAGCTATACTTTCTACATTTAGTGTGGTGAAAGAATGAATTTCTAATTGCTTACTGAATAGTAAAGTAATAATAAAGTAAATAAAGTAATAAGTAAAATTGGCATCTTAAGAAATACTTAAGGGTATAAAATATTTTGAATGAAATATCAACTAGATCTCTTTCTTTTGTCAAACTATCCATTTATTATTTTCTAAAATAGATAAGCAATGGAACATCATCTGTGATCGTCTCCAGAAAGAGGCCATCAGAAGGAAACTACCAGAAAGAAAAGGACTTGTGTATTAAATATTTTGACCAGTGGTCTGAATCAGATCAAGTCGAGTTTGTGGAACATCTTATTTCACGAATGTGTCATTATCAGCATGGACATATTAACTCTTACCTGAAGCCCATGTTGCAGCGGGACTTCATTACAGCGTTACCAGGTAACTGTACTTGACAGCAGCTGAACAGTGGAAGAATGCCTAGCTTCAGAGGCTAGGTGGGGATGAATACATGTTTGTGAAGGGAATAAATGCATGCTGCGTGAGCCATTATTTCTTGGAACCATCCACTGTATTTGTAAATTAAATTTTAATTGTTGTATGCCAGTGATTATTGTTTAGTGCTATTGCTTTATTTAGCTTTTTAAATTGCCTTTTTAAAGAAATGACCATTTTAAATTTAATATCATATATTCAGTCTTCAATTTGCCATTATAGTATATATAAACTATAACATAGATACATAGTGTATATAGCATATGTAATATATATAATATGTATATATGTGTGTGTATGTATGTGCGTGTGTGTGTGTATATATATATATATATATATATATATATATATGCGCTCATTTTTTATTCTGGTCTTGGGGCTGGAACTCAGGGCCTAGGTGCTGTCCCTGAACTCTTTTGCTCAAGGGCAATGCTCTAACCACTTGAGCCATGTCACAGCAATACTTCTGGGTTTTTCTGTGTATGTAGTACTGAGGAATTGAACCCAATGCTTCCTGTGTTGGTAGGCAAACACTCTACCACTGAGCCACATTCCCAGCCCTGGCTTTTTTGGGGGGGGGAGGGGGTCGGTTGTGGGGCTTGAACTCTGGGCCTGGGCGTTGTCCCTGAGCTATTCAGCTCAAGCCTACCACCCTCCTTCTTGAGCCAGAAAACCACTTCCACTTTTTTGGTGGTTAATTGTAGATAAAGAGTCTCAGGTACTTTTGTGCCTGGGCTGGCTTTGAACTGTGATCCTCAGATCTTAGACTCCTGAGTAGCTAGGATTACAGGTGTGAGCCACCACGCCGGGCTTCCCCCCCCCCCCTTTTAAAGTAGTTTATTGGTAATAAGTGTCTCAGACTTTTCTTTTCTGGGCTGGTTTCAAGCCATGATCCTCAGATCTCAGCCTCCTGATTAGCTAGGAGTACAGGTGTGAGCCACCCGTGCACGGCTTTATTACTTTTTTTGGGGGGGGGAAGTCCTGGGCTTGAGCTTTCTCAAGTCTAGAACTCTATCACTTGAGCCTCAGCACCACTTCTGGCTTTTTTTCTTTGTATGTGGTACGGAGAAATTGAACCCGGGTCTTCGTGCATGCTAGGCAAGCACTTTACCACTAGGCGAAACTTCCGGCCTCTTCGTTACTTTTTTGGAAACTAATTTCTGCATTCTCTTCTGAACACCCTCCCCTACATGTACATAGGCAGGAGATGTATACTTATACACACACATACAGACATACCACACCCATTTCTGGTTAAGTTTGATTTTTCTAAAAGGAGATTTTACTCTTTTTTAGGAGCAGTTTTAGGTTTACAGCAAATTTAAATGAGAATTATTGAGAATCCTTGTATCCTCTTACTGTCTTCCCCTGTCCCTTGTGTATGTAGCCTCCCCCATTGTTAATGCCTGCCACCGAGCTGTTCACCTACTCTGACACATCACCATCCCCACAAGTCCAAGCATATAAGGGATTCTAGGTGCTCTAATTTTATGGGCTTAGACAGACATAGAGTGACATGTAACCACTATGATAGTATCCTGCAAAGTAGTTATACAATTCTTGACTTTCTGACCACTTGTTCTTTTCTGTCTTTTAGCATTAGTGTTTTCATATATTTTTTATTATAATTAATAGAGGGTTACAGTTATATTTGCCAGATAGAAGAATTACTTCACACACATTGATACCCATTCTCATGTTTTTGTCCTCATTTCCCTCCACCCACCCCCTCCCTTCATTTTGTTTCCCCCTTCCCTTTCCTATATCAAGTAAACAAATAAATGTATATACAGTATATCAGATTATAAGGTAAGATACTGTAACAATATGAGAATAACCAAGGGACAACAAAAGAGATGAGAAATAGCATAGTACATTAAGAACAACAATCACATGTTATATAGCTCTTCTTTCCCTATCCTAAAGGTCCTTTCATTTAGCCTCATCCTATATGTATCTAGGTTTTGAGCTCTTTTTCTGTTAGGAGAGTCCAAAGTTTGTACTCATTATTACAAATAAGGGAAACCATTGAGCCTCTGTTCCTTTGGGTCTGGCTTACTTCACTTAATATGAATTTTTCCAAGTCTTTCCATTTTCTTACAGATGGGGTGATCTCGTTCTTTCTGATGGCAGCATAGAATTCCATTGTGTATAAATACTACATCTTAACATTAGTGCTTTAAATTTGACCATGTAAGATGTGAAGATTTCACTCAGAGACTGCTGGCTATAACATTTGCTCCAGTGCCATCAATGTGATGTGCTAGTTACACTTTACTCCAGTGCTGGCAGTGTAATGTGCTAGTTATTTCTGCCATGTCAGGATAGGTCCAGAAAAAGCCTGGGATGAAAAATACTGTTGTATTTCTATAACCTGTTGCTTGTTAGGCTACAGGTGCTCCCTTAGTCGCCTGTGATTCTACACTGTCAGTACTTTCATAGCACATAGGGCCCAGAGTCAGGGCTCAGGCCTGAAACCTGGGTTGCAAATTAGCAGGCTAGCTTAGATTTCAAACTCCGTTTGAGCTACCAATCCCAGTCCTGATTTCTTAGCCTTCTTCCAAAGATTTTATTTATTCCTAGGAAGGGAGTCAAAAATGTATTTTAGAGGGCTGTGATGTAGCTCAGTGGCAAAGCGCTTGCCTAGCAAGTGCAACGTCCTGGGTTCGATTCCCAGTGCCAAAAAAGAAAAGACAAAAAAAAACCAAACCAACAAAAAATTATTTTAGAGCTAGCTTAAGAAGTTGTGTGACTCCTCTGTTATTTTTCATGATAAAATGTTGCATGTCTGTTTCTCATTTGTATCTTTAGAAAAACAAAATATGGCCGGGCACTGTTGCCTCACTCCTGTAATCCTAGCTGCTCAGGAATCCTGAGCTCTAAGGATAGCAGTTCAAAGCCAGCCCAGGCACGAAAGTCCATGAGAGTCTTTATCTCCAACTAACCACCAGAAAACCGGTGCTGTGGCTCAACATGGTAGAATAGTAGCTTTGAGCTGAAAAGCTCAGGGACAGAGTTCAGGCCCCATGACCGACATAAAAAAGAAAAATGAAAAACAAAATATGAGACATTGCTTTCTAGAATTATAGTAATCAATTTCCGAAAGGAATCTTAGTCATCAGTTCACTTTTTCTTTGTATAGATTAGGGAGATGAAAATTAGAGAAACTGGATGCAATGGTTGGGTCATACATTTTAGTAATTGTTTAGATAACAGGAGGCATTGATTTAAAAATTAGTGCAGGGCTGGGAGTTTGGCCTAGTGGTAGAGTGCTTGCCTAGAATGCATAAAGTCCCAGGTTTGATTCCTCTGTACTAATACATATATTGGGGGGGGAGCCGGAAGTGAGGCTGAAGCTCAAGTGGTAGAGCGTTAGCCTTGAGAAAGTCCAAGGACAGTGCTCAGACCCTGAGCTCAAGCCCAGTATTGGCTAAATAAATAAATAAATAAATAATAAAAATTAGTGCAAAGGCTAAAATCGCTTATAAGAGTCTCCTGGACTTTTTGTATTGCACACATCTTCAAGCTTCAAGCTGTAATCCTCAAATCTCAGCATCTTGAGTAGGATTACAGATGTGAGCCACCCAGCTTGTAAATGCAATTTTAACTAAATGAAGTCGTGCCTCCATTTTTTCAAGCAAATTAATTATTATTTGTTTTCTACTGTTATGATTTTATTTGCTTCCCTTTAATTACTTTCCCAGATGGCTGAGTAACAGGGAACACCCTTATATTTACAGAATATCCACCAGGTGGCACTATGATGGTTGGTTTGATTTTCAGAATTTAATTTCAAGCAGTCCTTTCTTTGGGGCGTATACACCCCTTGGAGAAGAGGCAGAACAGACGAACATGTGTTATGTATATAAATATGGTTAGTATAATTGCATACAATTCAGTTTTCATTACAGCATGTTCTAAGGTATTGTCCATATCTTGTTATTAATGTGGAATTTTGTGGTATTGAATGTTATAAGAAATGAATGGACTGTTGGCTGGGACATGGAAATATTTTTGCTAAAATGCTATTTGTTTTAACAGAATTTGATCTGAATATACATACATATGTCGGTATATTTCATACACATGAATCCAATAGCTAGAGACAAACTGGCCAAGTTGATTGTGTTAGTGTCTAGTCAGTTTGACTTAAACCTGGCTGTGATTCTTTAACACAGACCCTGCCTTAGGAGCGTTGGTGGGAAAACAGGCTCATGTATATGTGCACACTTCGATGTAGTAGCATGTGCAGCAACTTTCTGATTATATATCTTGATGTTTTAACTTTCTGTAGGAGGTCTTGAATTTGACTTGGTTTTGGTGGTGGTGGTGGTGGTTAACTGGAGAGAAGAGTCTCACAGACCTTCTTGCCCCAGGCTGGTTTTGGACCACAGTCCTCAGATCTCAGCCTCTTGAGTAGCTGGAATTTCATGGTTTGACCTATTGGCACCCAGCAAGTTTGACTTTTACTTTGTTAATTGACAATCATTTTAAACACTTGATTGTGAAAATATTAGTTGTATAAAATCATCTATACTTTTGGCACTTTTAATGTTTACTATGAATATTGTACCTGTCAGTATAGGAGAAATGGAAAATGTTTGTGGTTTCTGGCTCCTTTTGGTTCAGTGGAAAAAGTGATAATTATGATATGCTTTTCTAAAAATCATGGTAAATGTTTAGTCTGTAATGTCAGTTTCTGTCGGCTAGGTTATGGTTTGTAAGAACTGTTGTTGAGTAATTTTATACCATTTGAAATATAGGTATGGTATATTGTACTTCAAAAAACATGATAAGCATTGAAGATCAAGTTGGTGTTCAAGCAGTTAAAAATTTCAAAACACTTTGCTCTCTGGCCGTTATATATTATTTATCTTGCCCTCAAGTAAGGTTGGAAAGCTGTTATTGGACTATAAATGTGAGAAACTAGACCATAGGTCTTGAGAGATGGAACTAGAGCATAGCTTAAGGCTTCAAGCTGGATGCAGTGATCCCAGTAGGGCAGAAAAAAAGAGTATATTGTCAAGATTAGACAGTTAGGGTACTCTGAGGATATCAGTTTAAAGACAGAAACAAAACCAAACTAAACCCTAGAGATGCTAGACCTTTAATTATTCCACTGTTTTGAGTTGATACTATAGGGTTGCATGTTGCCAGTTCATTGTGTGGTTTCCTGGATACTTTGTAGAAAAAGACTGGGAGCTTCTTTTCACTTAATTTCTGCCTGAACCCCTGTTGGCCAATTACAAGTGAAAGGCATCCATGAACAAACTTTGCATTGTTTTTTGTTAAAAGTTTTCTAATTTATGCTTTTATTTGATCTGGGACTCCCAAGGGGGAAGGGATAGCAGAGCTGAGTGGGAAAGAGAGTTTCTTGTAGCTGCTCTTTGAAATGCTTTTCTGAAATAAAGGAAGTCTCTGTAATTGCATGATCCTAAGCAGTTGTGTTCAAACCGGCTCTAGTCAAGGACATTGAAATAATATCACACATTTGAGTTTCATTTTGTTAGGTTTATGTGCATATTTAGCTTTGAAATTTGTGCCTTTTAATTGTGTTTATTATTATTTGCAATTTCCAGACTTTGATGTGGTGCCTGTAATTAGCACAGAGTAGTATCTGTAGTAATATGGCTTCCTTTTTCTGAGGTTGTAGTGGGTCCTGTGGCCTCGGGAGAGGTGGTGGTGGGAGTTGGGGGAGTTGCAACATGATAGAGGTAATGAGACCCAGACATAGGTTCTTAGGAAAAGTGCCCAGCTTTAACATTGCAGAGTACTTTTTTTTTTTTTAAAGCTCAGGCAAATGGACTACTTCATTTAGTAACTTCTTTGTCCTGCATAGTCTCGAAATTCAGAAAGTTCCAAGATCTGCATGGCCCAAGAGAGGTGACTATGCTAATGTCCCCCAAATAGAAACTGTGATTCTTACCCTTCTGGAAGCATTTTAGAGGATATGAATCTTAGATCAACGCTAAGAGAGGCTTTTTTTTTTTTTTGCTGGAAGAGATATAAGATGTACATTTGTCTGTTACTACATGTTGTTACATAGGTGAAGAAGTCTACTTAGCCTCCTTGACCACTGATATCAGCTAAGGAGATTTAGGAATGAGAAAACAAAAGGAAGCCTGGCATTTATTGAGCACCTGTTATGTATCAGGCTCTTTTTGTCAGTTATTAGCCCTCCCAGCTAAGCTGGTCGAATTCCTACCTTGTAATATGAAAACATTGAGAGTTTCTGTCCTGAAGAGTTATTTTTAGATGATACAAAATAATCCATTTGAAGCATTTGATAATATTCTTTTCTTTGGATTTTTAAAATTTAATTTCATTTTTTTTTTTCTTTTGCTAGTCCTGGGCTTGAGCTCAGGGCCTGAGCACTGTCCTTGGGCTCCTCAGTACCACTTCGGCTTTTCTCTATGTATGTGGTAATGAGGAATCAAACCCAGGTCTTCATGCATGCTAGGCAAGCACTCAACCACTAGGCCAAACTCCTGGCCCATAATATTCCAGAAAGGAAAATGGATTTGCTTAAGGTCATGTAGGTAGCAGTTGACAAAAACAAGAGTCAAATAGGTTATTGTTCAACTGAAAATTACTATCTCCTCTAAGGATGAAGTAAATTTACAGTCAGGACCAAAGGAGATCAATCTAGCCTCCATAGGTGTCACTGAGATGTTGTTTATTTAGACTAGTAACATTTGAAAAGAAGAGTAAATGTCTTCTAGTAAGATGTTACTTAAGGTGTTCACTTACTCAAAAGCTACTCAGTAGTTTAGTAGTATTTTAGTTGTGAGCATTCTGTGAAGAAGAAAGATCAAAGAGGACTAAAAGGGACTTTTTTTTTTTTTTTACTATGGACCAATAGTTCCCAAGTTGTTAGAAATAGCTGGTGACATTTCTTAAGTATGGATTTCTGGGCATCGTCAACCAGAGATTTGTTCAGGAGGTCAAGAGATCTGGGAAATCTGTTTTTTGTTTGTTTGTTTGTTTGTTTTTGGTTTTGGTTGATGTCTTTTTGAATATCAGTCATCCTACATGACTCAGATATAGCCACACAGGCTTAACCTAAGCTCTTGGTCTCACTCACACTGACCAAGTGATTTGGATGCTGCTTTCCCAGTTTGCAAACAAGTGATAGAACCTTATAGCCATTGAGACCAGAAAGGGCAGGCTCCCTTTCTAGTCTTCCCTTGTTGTTCATCTCTTACAAAGCAAAGGATTCAAGAATGGAATTGATTAGTGTATCACTAGGAGGACTGAGTGATGTGGACATAAATGATTGTATTCTAGTATGTGTAGAAACAAGCAGAGGTAATTCAGTGATGAGCTGGATTTGTTATGCTATGGGTAGGCTCTTTTTAAAAATAATAAGTATGGATTTTGGTATGATGCAGTTATAATCAGGATAAATACAGCTTCAGCTTATGATAGCTGAGGTGTACTGTACATGTGATGTGGTGCTGAATCTGTTAGCCATGGTGACTGAGACATAGGCGATTATCTGTGGGCTATTGCTTAAAGATAGATGATGAAAGAAAGGATCACAAGGTCGTAGTTCACAGAAAGATGACCTGAGTCTCTGAGAATTCCATCCAGAAGACTAATTCCCAGTGTCATATTGCCCCAAATATTTAGAATAATCCAAGAGAGAAATAAAATATTTGGAGGATATTGCTTGCTTGGAGGAGTATTATAAAAATTGAAGTGCTAGTGTGCTTAGATTTAATGGTGTAGTGGCAATAAAAAAGAAACAGTATAATCACCCTTGTGTAATTTTTTTCCTTCCTAACACTAATGGCCCTTATTAAGGAATGAATGAAAAATTGTGATGAAGATTTGAATATATTTTAAGAATACTGTGAACAAGGAGGCCTAGAATCCTTGTTTTCCTAGAGAGTGACAAAGTCTATGAATGTCAGATTTGCAGAGCATTGAGGAAAAAAAATAGAAAACCAGTGTGGAGCTCCACGTGCAAGTATCCTTGTGCAGCTTGTTTTAGTCTTATGCAGTAGTACCCAGAGGTGATTGCTGAGCACAGTGGGAGGAGGTCTATTTATAGGGTATTAATTGTTAAGTTTGATACTGATACTGACTTTCTGGCATTTACCCATTATGTTGATCTGACATCAAAAGTCCATTCTTTGGTTTATAAAAATCAAGATTTCTGGATAGGTCAGGGGTATAGTTTTGAAGGTGCCTTCTAGTAAGGAGATACTGCTACAAGAATCAGCTCCTAACTGACTTAAAAGCCAGAATTAGAGAAAATTCTTTTGTTGTTGTTGTTTGTTTTTGCAGGTTTTGGAACTTAAATCAGGGCCTGGACACTGTCCCTGAGCCTCTTTGTACTCAAGGCTAGCGCTCTACCACTGGAGCCTTAGCACCACTTCTGGCAAATTGTTTTAATAGAGGTTGATAGGGAGAGAGGTCTTAGATTTTTAGTTTAGCTTGTTGCCACTTGGGGAGGCTGCTGTGAGATTATTTACAAGGGTTGCCCAGAGGAGCCAGTGTGTTTCAGGCAAGAAGAGTTTGTTGGGAGAGCCAAACCACCCGGCTACACTCTAGAACAGGATGCAGCAGTGTGACAAATGGTGAAGTGAGATTATATAGGGAAGGGTAAGAAGATGTGACCACAGCAAATGAGGAAGTGACCCTGTCAGAGCCTGGGGAACCTTCCACTGACCCACAGTTACATAGCAGCCAGTTACCTGGCAGTAACAAGTGCAGGTGGTGGGCAGGAACTTCTAGGAATGGCCACATGCAGTTTTCTAGGAGAGAGAATGAAGGGAAGGAGGGGCCTGTGGGTTCTCTCCCATAGAAAGAACACAAAGGAAAGGGCCATTTTCCCAGGCCTAACATTCCTAACAGGGACCATTAGGTAAAGGCATTCTATCTTTGATTGTGTAGCTGCAAGATAGCCAAGTTTAAGTAAGAATGCCCTGGAGTCTTCATAGCTGGAGTATTAGCCCTAATCCAGGGTAAGAGATTTAGTATATGTTAAGCAACAGAATAACAGTGTCATTCTGAGGCTTGAAGAAATCTCTGGTTTGTGAAGCATTTCTTTTTTATTGCTTTGCTTTATTCTATTTCTTTTTGTTTCTTTGAGATACAATTTTGCTAAGTTGACAAGACCAGCCTCAAAGTTGAGAACCTTTTGCCTTCTGAGTGCTTGTATTACAAGTGGGTATCATTCATGTTGATATTTTTTTTAAATAAGGCTGAGGCTGTACCTCCAATTAATAATAATATAAACAAACTAGACTGAAAGTTTAATGATTCACTTACTCCCCAGTCTTTAACATTAAGCTTGTTAAAGAGAACATTCATTCATTTGTAGAATTCTCTTTTGTCTTTAAAATCTTTTCATAAGTCTGTATGTTACCATTTTGTAGAAAATAAAGGCAACAGAATGTTTCAGTGTTTGTTTCATGTTATAAAACTAGTTGGAGCTAGTCAGTGGTGAGTTTGAGACAGGAACTTAAAATTTCCTGTCATCCTTGTTCTTATTTAAACCTATATAGACATAGGCAGGCCTGGGAAAACGCTTGCTTCCTTTATTACAGAGAGTATACCTGGAGGCCAGGAAGGAGCTGGCAGGTAGCCACAGTGATTCCTGTCATTATCTCCTCTCCATTGTAAATGACAGGCTCTCAAGTGATTTGTAGACATGTTGCTGTTGCTTTTAAGGCTTTTTTTTTTTTACCCTCTGTTAGGGAATAAAAAGTGTTAACCACTAAAGGGAGATACAACAATTGACAAAAAACACATCTAAGTACAATCTTGATTTGTCCTAGCACATTTCAAACTTTTAAAAATCTGGGCTGTTTTCCTTCTTAACTCTCAGGGACTCAAAAGAACTGTGATTTGTTGTGAAAAACAGTGTATGATGGCACTCAACACAAATTTTGTAGTAAGAAATGTTGAGTTCCAGTCCTGTTTCACCACCTCTCTTGTACTTCATCTGTACAATTAGGGGAGTCATAACCCTTTAAGGTTCTTATAAGAAAATGCTTTTTTATTACAATATCTGAAAAATAAAGAACTGTCCAAGGTCAGCTTTTACACACAGGAAACAGTTGTCATAACAAAAAAATAACCAAAGTGATGTGCGTATGTTTGTGAACTTGGGCATTTCTTTTACTTACATATCTTTTCATATTATTTCACGGAAGTCAGGATTCTCCATTTCTGCCATTTCTCTTGCCTTTAAGGAAATCATCTCCCTGCCGTTCCTTCTTTTTTGTAGAGCAAGGCTTAGACCACATAGCAGAAAACATTCTTTCGTACCTGGATGCCCGGTCTCTGTGTGCAGCTGAGCTGGTGTGTAAAGAATGGCAGCGAGTAATCTCAGAAGGAATGCTTTGGAAGAAGTTGATTGAAAGAATGGTACGCACTGATCCTCTGTGGAAAGGGCTGTCTGAGAGAAGAGGGTGGTAAGTGTCTGCTTATTCCTGTACAAAAAGTATCTGTGTCACATAGCTGACTTGATGCAAATTTGATCGCTCAGGAGACTGAATTGTCAAGAGGTGGGGGAACAATTTAAAGCTGCTAGAAATTTCCTTTCTGACATGTGCTAAATGGCTCAGCACAGAGAAAGCGAACTATAGACTAAGACACAGATTAGATTTCTCACAAAACTATTATTAGCACTTATTAAGCTTTCTAAAATGATAGGCTAGACTATTGTGTGTTGGTATTCAGAAAACAAAAGGCAAGCAGAATGGCAGAGTTATGAATTGAATTGTACCTTCTCCAAGATGGAAATTTAAATGTCAGAACCCCTGCTTTTGATTGAGAATACTTACCTAGCATGCACAAGGAGAGTCATCCATAGCACTGCAGGAAAAACAAACAAAAAAATGCTGGTTTAGAACTGTCAAAGTGCAATGTAAGCTGATAGACATAAAAGACAGGAAATCTTCTCTTTATAAGTACCATGTTTAAATAAGATTCACTATTTTGTGTACAAAAATATAACATTTGTTTTTGTTTGCCAGGGATCAGTATCTGTTTAAAAACCGACCTACAGATGGCCCTCCCAATTCATTTTATAGATCCTTATACCCAAAGATTATCCAGGATATAGAGGTAACTTTATGATTTATCTGTTTTATGTACAGTTTGGGTCTTGCCAACTTAATATTGCCTAGAGTATTCTTTTGTTCTTAAATCATAGTCCATTTTTTAGTAGTCTACCTTTTAGAATAAATGTCTTCATGTATAACCTGCATCTGTTTTTTACATTTTTTTTTAAAAGTAAAATCTGATCTGGGTGCCTTTGGCTTAATTAACACTTGCTCTTTAGGGGAGACCAGGATCTGAAGATTGTGGTTTGAAGCCAGATCAGGCAGGATGAAGGTCCCTGAACTCCTAACTCTACTTAACCAACAAATATCCAGATATGGAGCTGTGGCTCCAATGGTAGAATGCCACCCTTGAGCGGAAAAACCTAAGGGGCAGCACCCAGATTCTGAGTTTAAGCACCAGTACTAGTGAGCACATGGGCATGCATTGCTTTCCCCCCCTCCCCCCAGCACAAACCAACTGAAATACTCTCACAAAGTTATCAGTTAATCAAAACTACTATAAAAGCTGGGTGCTGATGGCTCCCTCCTGTAATCCTAGCAACTCAGGAGGCTTAGATCTGAGGATCACAGTTTAAAGCCTGCCCGGGCACAAAAGTCCCTGAGACTCTTATCTACAGTTAACCACCAGAAAACCAGAAGTGGTACTGTGGCTCAAGTGGTAGAGTGGTAGCCTTGAGCTTAAGAGCTCAGAGACAGCATCCAAGCCCAGAGTTCAAGCCCCATGACTGAGCAAAGAAAAACAAAAGCAAACAAACAACAACAAAAAACTAATACAAAATCAACTTTGTATTCCAATTTGATAAGTTTACTAAAATCCAAGGCCTGTTTTTTTAAGTCAGCATACAGTTTTAAGCCACCTCTGAAGAAGTACCGAAGTCAGTTTCCCTTGTTAATTGTCTATAACTTTCCTAAAACACTCTGGAAATTATTTTAAGCAACCATTAAGTGGGTTTTATGGAGCAAATTATTCCTGTAGACCATTTAACTACCTCAAACTAGAAAAACTATAAACGAGATACATTAGAAATGTTTGATATTGTTTGTGTCCCCGTTAGTTCCTTTTATTATCTAACTCCTTTCCTTATAACAGGAACAACGTGCACAGGCATTTCTCATGAACTTTTTACACATTTGTCCTTGGCTGTTCTTAGCTACTTCAGTCTTCCCTCCTTGGCAGAAAAATTCAGCCTACATTAGGCAGTGTTGTATCTCTCATAAAGTTACCTTGAACTTCCCAAATGTAAGGCAATATTCTTCCCCTGGGTGATGGATGTAAGATTTACCATGCCAAAAGGCATTAGTGAAAAAACACGCATTTTTGTAGTACTATCCCCTCTGCTCCTCTTTTCAGACAGATGTGAACTAATGGATCCATTCCATTAATGGTGAATCTAAATGTTGCTGGATTATTATTACTTAAGAGACAAACTCCTGTGTATTATGTTCTCTAAATGTTTATGTTCTCTTAAAATAACTTTTAGATAGAATTGTGCCAGACAAATCATAGCACTTAGGAATTAGTTGCTCCACTGTTAGTTTAGAACTTAGAATTGGTCGCCTCTGCTAAGTTATAGATGAGAATTATTGTTAGCTATAGTCAGAGAGAGAGAGAAAGAGAGAGAAAGAGAGAGGAGGGAGGGAGAGAGAGAGTATTTCAGGGAGAGGGGCCATCTCTAGATTCTTCTACTAAGACATTGCTTGTCCACTCTCAGAAACCTCATTACTTTCTGTTTTTTAACTGGGTATGTGAGGGACAGCTATTTATGAAGTATTCCACATTTCCTTGAGCAATTTTTATCAAGCCAACCTTTTTATTTTTGAGAAGGGAACTGTTCATAACCAGGAACTATGAAAGAACTTCATCAAGTTGAAGATTTGGTTACATAGACTATTTAATCTCCATGACTGCAGTTGCAATCAGCAGTATGTACTCAGTATTCTGTGGTATGACATCATCTAACATACCATTTCCTCAGGCTGAAGTAATGTTGCAAAGTTAGCAGATGTAAGGAGAGTACAGAGCCATGAGAGAAAACCACACTTGACACAAAACCTTTTGCATCATGATGGTCTTTCCAATGATTCTTCAAGTATGGTCTGGGAAAACCCACTGGTTGGCCATGATAGTCTCTTCCAGATTGTAAGGGATATTTATACTTCAGTGTCGTCATTAATGGTTATACGACAAAACTAATATTCCACTAATGGAGCATTTTGTACAAATACTTTATTAGCATTTTGTAATATGTTTTCTCATTAAATAGATTGGGAAAACCCTGAAAAACAACCTCAAGTCCTTATTTAGAAACTGAAGAGACATGGGCTCAAAAATGTGTTGCTACAGGTCACATAGTCATAGAGTGATAGAGTCTGGGTTATCCCTTAAAATGCTTCTGCCCTCAGAAAGGCTTTGTGTTACGTAGATGGTTACATAATGTTCCCTCAAGATAAAATTCTCCCCTCTGTTTCAGGAGTATGGTTTATTTTGTCCAAGACAGACATACATGGAGAAAGTTCTTGCAGTGGTCCTGATTCAGACAACTGCGAACTTAACCAGTATGGCTCTGCTCCTGTGGCTGGCATTAACCAGCAGAATGTAATAATTATAAGTAACTTCTTTGAGCCCCTTTACTATGCCATGAATTATGTTGTATGATTATAAGTTTAATTTTTACAAGGTACATATTATTGACCTTGCCTATAAATAAGGAAAAATTGAGATACTATCTAGCTAAGTGGAAAAGATTGTCTTTTGGCCAAATTCTGTCTTGCTCTGTGTTTACAGTTGTTCTTTATTTTCAAAATGGAAAATTCAAGAAGGGAGCAAGAGGTGTATTATATATGACTGTGGACTTTGAGCTTGGTCTTCCCATCTCTTCGTAGAGTATGGCTACTTACATCCTTGACTGCAAGTTGTGAAAAGGTTGTAAGTTAAGATTAAGTCTTATTCTAGTCCCATCAAGGGAAAGGTAGTTTTTAATGGGTTTTAAGCACATTGCCAAAAGATAAATTAGCATCCATAAACAGCTTTAAAGTCCCCCCCCTCCCCCCACTTATGTTGGCAAAGTGGCCAGTTCACAATATCTCTTTCTCTATCTTAACCTTCAGCTTTGTTCTTGCTGGCTTCTAAAATCCACTCTTTTATGGATTTGCACTTCCACATTGACCCGATTAAAAAAAAAACAGGCTAAATTTTAAGAAAAAAATAGATAACCTGACTTAGTGGTTAACTTCCATTATTCATGCAAGGATCTTTTGAGAAAAGAAGCCTAGAAAAAGTAAACATTCATTCTTAACTTTCTGCAAGGATTGATCTCTTCTGGGTATTCTTACTACATAGGAAGGGATTGTTGCAGAGCCTCTGAATTGAGCTAGGACTCCTGGAAAGCCCAAAGCTCACTCCTAAGAAAGGCACCTATATTCTCCTTTGCTGTTCAGAGTCACAATCATCCTTGTATTTATTAATGGTGGCTTATTGCTAAGTACTTTACTAGAGTGATATAATTTGATCTCCAAATTGTTAAAACTAAGCCACCAAATGTCCATACACCAAAAAACACTGCAACAAAGCTCTGATTCCCAGAACTTAAATATTTGTCTTTTTGAAAACATTTCAGAGTAATGACAAACCCTTTCATGCAACACAGTGAATTCTTATCTTTACACTAGAGTGGCAGCTTTGGGGCCTCTCCTTGGGAAAATGATGGTGTGTTGGATGACACTTTTTTTTTTTTATAAACCACATTATATTCAGGGAAAGTGGAGAGCTTTTTTTGTGGTTTGCAAAACTTGATATTAACATTGTCTTGACCAGTAAATGTTGAGACTTGCCCACCCACCCAGTCATGTTTAGGCTTCTAAAAATAATGTTATTCCTCTATAGTCAAAACATCTGTTTCCACTCTATTGCAAATTTAAATGCCGTTGTATACTCTGTGTATCATGGCTATTTTCCCAGTATTTTTAAAATTTGCACAGGGTAAGGGGATTTTACAAGTTCTCAAAAAACACAAACTGTTCCCTCCAGTAGCTGTACCATGTAATAGCGAAATGAAATGGCAGGCATCCACATAGAGAGGTGCACCTGTGTGGGATGTCAATGCCAGCTGTTGGTAGTAGCTAAGTTCCATTTGATGGCCAAGCATCTTTCTGAAACATTAAGTGTGCCCAGGGTGGCAATGTTAATTTTCAGCCTAGACTAAGACATTAGTTGCTTTGATGAGAAGATTTTTTTAAATGGACTACTGTTTTCCATAGACATTTTGATGAGTGCTTTATATGACTAATTTTACTTTATCCCTTCTAGTATTTTTAAGGGATTAGATATTACTATTTCTGTTTTTACAGAGGAGGAAATTGTCCCTCAGATGGTCTGATTTGTTTGCCAAAGCTGCTGTTTGACCTAGGTATTTTCTAGTAAAGCGGGCTGCCTGCCACCATTAAAGATTTAGTTTTTCTAATGGTGAATTGAAGACAACGCAGTTGGTAGTAGTGTTTCTCGGGCAGGCACAGTCAGCTGCTTTCATATGTGGGTGGCCTTGGGAATTGAGGAGAGTACCTTGGGTGGCTTGGCAGTTGTCTAGGACTCTCTGGTCTTACCAAGTTAAGCTTGTCTTGGGACTTAGGAGCCTCGTTGTATTTTTAAATAGCCCTAGCTTGGGGACTTCTGAAAATGGCCCACCAAAAATTATTCACAACCTTTTCCTTAAAAAAAAAAAAATCAGAACTGTCTTTCTTTGTAGAAAGTTAGGCCTTTTATAAGCATTGAGAAGAGAAGCTCTTTCCTGACTTCTGTTGTAGTAAGAAAAGAAGTGTGATGTCTAATAAAACTTAAGATGTCTATCCTCTAGCTCCAGTTTGAGAAATACTGGGTAGAGGTAGACAGTATAGGCTAGTGTAACATTGGAGGTGTCTTAGGCTGACTGTGTGGCTGAGACCTTGCTCCTCTCTGTATGTCTTCAGGGGAGTGAGGATATTGATAAAAGTTGTGACCAAGTCACCTAGTTCAAGGGCCAGCTTAGAACAGTAGAGGAGTATGTAGGAAATTCCCCCATCTCCTCTTAAATGGGGGGAAAATAATTCAAACAGCCCATATAATCATAATTGTGCCTTTTCTGTTCATTGAAATACAGAAAGCAATTGTGTTATGTTTCAGCCCTAAGCCTATCTACAGATAGGCTAGTAATTAAGTATTTAAGATTTTATCTGCTCCCCAAACTAGTTCGGCTATCAGCTATTCAAAGATAATCTTTGAAACAATATCTTAAACTAAATGTGACCAGGTATTTTGTTACTGTTCCCTAATTTCAAGAATAAAAATTCAGACTACTTGCTCTTAGTTGGGGTGCTGCCACTTTTGGACCTGGAGAAACTTGTCCCTATGATCAGAGGCGGGGCATTCTGGGCCCTGTGTCCTGACCCAGCTATGTGTGGTGCAGTGCTCTGGAGCACACAATTGGATAACATCCCTCTGTGGTGCTTATGCTTTATGTCTTTGTTCACTGCCTCGAGAGCATACTTCTTCATAGGCATGAATCAGCAGGAACTGGCTGTGATTTCCATCTAGTCCAGTGAGTAGTTTTGTTGTCTTAGGCAGATTAAACTTCTATTTCCTCGTTTATAAAAGAGAAATAATGCAAGCTTCCTTACAAGGTTATTACACTGACCCTTTAGTCAAGTAAACTTAGAATACAGATTTTTCTTAGTTTATGATAAATTTACTGTATGTTAAATGCACTCAATCCATCTAACCTTACTGAACATTTGAAACTCGCAGCCCCGTACACTGTAGGATTTTGCTTGTTTCCCTTTGTGGTTGAGTATCTTATTACTGCATTTTGGCATTGCAAATCTCCAGGGAAAAGATAAAAATTAAAAGTTGAGTTTCTACTGAATGGACATGTATTGCTTTTGCATTATAAAGCCAAGAAAAACCCTTACGTATAACCATTGTAAGCCAAGGACCATCTCTACCTCTAGTTCCAAATGCTGTATGCCTACATACTGAAGGGATGTTTGAGTGCTTCTTGGTTGTATCCTGATCTTCTTATCCTAAATGCTTTCATAGTACCTGGAATATGCTAACATTCCAGAGAATGTTGGAAGAATGACAGATGGGACTGCAATGTGCCATTCAACTGTGAAGTGATTTTAGTTTAGTGGGATATTGGTTGGCATGGACTAGTTATACATTATCTTCTCTCAATGATAAAGGCATTGCTTTGATTGACTACATAGATTGTCATGTATGCTTAATATGCAGCACTCTTTTGCCAAATACTGTAGCTGACATCAGGGAGTGACCCAGAGAGGTTTTGTTTATTTGTATGTTTTAGGTACAAATGCCATTTAGGCTTAAACAACATTTTCTAAACATATTGAAGTCTGTCTAGGACGTTTCAAACCTAAGGCAGAACTCACTGAAAGTTATGTGCTAGTTTTCCAGACAGCCAGAGAAAGTTTTTAGAAACAAAACGTTTATTACTTGGAAAACATTGTGATTCCTGTCCACCGATAGACCTGTAAACCAAAACTGGAGTAACAGTGGTGTGCTCTTCTAAAACCAAAAAGAACAGTTGATTCACAGAAACTTACCTATTGCCCCCCTTCTTTCCAGACTATAGAATCTAACTGGCGATGTGGGCGTCATAACTTGCAGAGGATTCAGTGCCGTTCTGAAAATAGTAAAGGAGTCTACTGTTTACAGTATGATGATGAAAAAATTATCAGTGGCCTGCGAGATAATTCTATTAAGGTAAATGTCTGCATTTACATGTATTATTTTTTTAATAGTGATTGAAATATAACAGTCTTTCTATTTACTGCAAATTGTTTTTTATCTGTTCTGCTCTGCCTTAGCAGCTCCCAGAGAGGTTTAAGAGAACTAGAGCGAGAGAATAAAGACTTGGATCATCTCATTTCTTACGTTCCTCTAGGCAAGCCCACAATGTTTTCTGGTTAAGTGTAAATAAATGCTCAATTTTCCTTCATTACTTTGCTAGTTGGTGAAAATGCTCTTGGTTTGCGTGGATATCTGAGTCATTGTATTGGCTTTTATATTTTCTGACAAAGGCTCCAATGATAAAATGAAAGAAAAAGAAAACATATAGAGCAACTTGTTTCCATTCACTTCAGTAATAAACTGCATTACTTCTCTGTTTAGTTGGTTTGACAGATGAGGTAATAGTTTGTTTTACATTGTTTGTAGCCAATACGCTCCTTATGTATAAGAAAATAGGATTTTTTTTTAAGACACATATACACAAGAAAGATCAGTCTTTCTGATGACATTATTTTGGTAATCAAAATAATAGGCAAGGTAAAGAATAGTTCTGTGTCCCTCATTCCCTCATCTTGCCCCTTTAATCACATCTTTACCACTTAACCCCTGTGCACTAGAAACCAAGGATCTTTTTTTTCCTGATCTTACATCCTATCAAAGGATTTATACTATCATTGGATTTTCTTTAATTTTTTAATTATATAAGTGATATACAGAGAGGTTACAGTTACATAAGTCAGGTAATAAGTCCATTTCTTTTTGTACAACATTACCCCTTCCCTCACACTCCCAGTTTTTCTCTCCCATCTCCACCCACAAGTTATATAGTTCACTTTCAACATAGTGTCTAGTGAGTACACTGCTGCATTTGTTTACCTTTTATCCCTCCATTTCTGTTCAATGGATTTTTCTAATGTAGTCTTTGAGTCTGATTTGTTATAGTTAACACAATACATTTGAGACCTGTATTGTATCTAACAATAGTTAATTCCCTTTTATTGTTGAATACTATTATGTTTTCTTCAGGGTACCATAATTATCCACTTAGTTCTTAAAGGACATTGTACTATTTTCAACTTCTCATAATTGTGAATAAAGCCATTATAAGTACATGCATATTAGATCTTAATGATAATACAGAATTTTAATTCACTTGAATAAAAGCTTGGAATAAGTTTACCTGCTCATCAGGTAAGATCTTTGGTTTGATGATGACATTTTAGATATAACACCAGAAACATAATCTATGAAAGAAAGGATTAATAAACCAGCCCTTATTTAAATTTTAAAAAAAATCTGCTCTGTGAGAAAATAAAACCTGCTGCATAATGGCAGAAAATATTTATTTGTAAAAGACATACCTGAGGGGCAGGGAGTTTAGCCAGGTTATAGAGTGCTTACCTAGCATGCATGAAGTCCTGGGTTTGATTCCTCAGTACCACACACATAGAAAAAGTTGGAAGTGGTGCTGTGACTCAGGTGGTAGAGTTCTAGACTTGAGAAAGTCCAAGGACAGTGCTTAGGCCCCGAGTTCAAGCCCCAGGATTGGGGGCTGGGAGGATTGGGAAGACATACCTGATGAAAGACTGTTACTCAAAATGTTCTAAAACTTTGACATTTAACAATAAGGAAACACATTTTAAAAATTTGAAAATACCTTAGTAGACACCTTACTAGAGAAGACATGCATCATATATCATCAGGAAATGCAAATTAATGTAACAGTAAGATATATGTATCTGTTAGCATGGTTAACACTTAGAACAAATGGTAGCCCAGAGGTAGAGCAACAATAACTCTCTTTTATTGCTGGTGAGAATGCAAAATTATACAGCCACGTTGGAAAGCAGCTTGGCAGTTCTAAAACATGCCACTAACTCAGAGGAGTTTGAGACCTTATGTCGACCCCAAACCTGTGCATATGTTTATACAGCTTTATTCACGTTCACTCAAACTTGGAAAGAAGCAAAATGACCTTCAGTAGGTGAATGAATAAACTGATATGCTCATATGATGAAATAATTTTCAGCACTAAAAGAAATAAACTTTTCAAGATGTAAAAAGACATATAGAAGAGGGGCCAGGAGTTTGGCCTAGTGGTTAAAGTGCTTGCCTAGCATGCATGAAGACCCAGGTTCAGTTCCTCGGTACCACATGTAGAAAAAAGCCAGAAGTGGTGCTGAGGCTCAAGTGGTAGAGCTCTAGCCTTGAGAAAGTACAAGGACAGTGCTCAGGCCCTGAGCTCAAGCCCAGGACTGGCCAAAAAAAAAAAAGGACATATAGAAGAATCTTAAATACATATTACTAAGTTAAAGACGCCAAGACTTCCAACTATCTGACATTTAGGAAAAGAAAAACTGTGAAGACAGTGACAGGCAGGAAGAGAGAGCACTTGTACAAACAAACAGTGCTTATATTTAATTTCCTTTTATCCTAAAATATGATACACATACATATGCACATATGTATTTATACACATGGTCATGTTACAATGTGGACATTTTCTATCTTGAATTTTAGTGTGTAGCTATAATAAAGCATTATATTTTCTCATTAAAAACTCTTCATAGCTGAGCCCTGGTGGCTCATGCCTGTAATCTTAGCCACTCAGAGGCTAAGATCGTAAGATTGTTGTTCAAAGCCAGCCCAAGCAGGAAAGGTCATGGGACTTCTTTCTCCAGTTAAGCACAGAAAAGCCAGAAGTGGAACTGTATGTAGTTCAAGTGGTAGAACACCAGCCCTGAGCCGAAAAGCTCTGAGTTCAAGCCCCAGTACGAGTATACATACACTGGGGTGAGGGTGAGTGGAGGAGAAATATTCATAGTTTGTTCTGAGATTTTCCAAAAATGTTAAACATTTCATTCTCATTTGTTTTTCTTTTCTTTTTCTTTCTTTTTTGTTCTTTTTTCTTTTTTGCCAGTCCTGGGGCTTGAACTCAGGGCCTGGGCACTGTCCTTGGGCTCTCTCAAGGCTAGTGTTTACCACTTGAGCCATAGCACCAAGTCTTTTTTCTGTGTATGTAGTACTGAGGAATTGAACCCCTGGCTTTGTGCACACCAGGCAAGCATTCTATCACTAGACCATACTCCTGGCCCCTGATTTTTGTTTTTGAAAAAATACGGTGTGTACATTTCAGAAGGACTTAATAGGTGTTGCCACAGAGGATGTGCCTACACCACAGATTTTATATTGAAACTTCTTTGTAAGGCTGTTAAGTGTACTTTGTATAATAGCTAAGGATTCAAATTAAACAGTGCTGCATCTCTTCCAGAAATTCATCAGTGTTTCCCTTATTCCATCTTGTCATTTTCTACTTGTTTGATATGTATCTCTTACTGTAACACAGAACCTTTTTATTTTATGATCCAGAACACAAGGTGTGACAGTAACATAGACAAAAATGTTTGTACTAAATCACTATTTATGGTTGAACTTCTCTCAATAGATTTGGGATAAAACCAGTCTGGAATGTTTGAAAGTGTTAACAGGACACACAGGTTCTGTCCTCTGTCTCCAGTATGATGAACGTGTCATTGTAACTGGCTCTTCAGATTCTACGGTGAGGTGAGTGTTCTAAACTTGATTGCTTCTACTTGGTCATTCTTCCATAAAGAGACCAAGTGTCACACCTGCTTATAAGATTGACAACATTTCATAGAATTTTTTTTATTGTAATTAGTAAAAGGGTTACATGATATTGGCCAGATAGAAGGTGCATTAATTCACATACATTGATACCCTTTCACATGTCTTGGTACCCATTACCCTCCCCCTCACATCCCCCACCCATCTTGGTTTTCCCCCCTTCCCTATCAAATTTCAAATAACCAAATACAAATAAATTCAATATATCAGATAACAAAGTGAGATACTATAACAATATGAGATAACCAAGGACAGCAAAGGAGATGAGAGACAACATAATACATTAAGGACAACAATCATTCGTTATATGGCTTTTGTTTCAATATCCTGGAGGTCCTTTCAATTAGCATTTCATAGAAATTTTTATCTGCTATATTTTAAGGTCATTTTTATGTAGATATATCTGAACAGTGTAGGCAGGAAAGCTAATTCTTTTTAATTTTTTTAATTTTAATTTTTTTGTCGGTCATGGGAATTGAACTCTGGGCCTGGGCATTAATAGTCCCTGAGCTCTTCAGCTTAAGGCTACCATCCTACCCCTTGAGCCACAGTGCTACTTCCAGTTTTCTGGTGGTTAATTGGAGATGAATCTTGAGGACTTAAGTGCCTAGGCTGGCTTTGAGCCGCGATCCATAGATCTCAGCCCCCTGAGCCACAGTGCCACTTCTAGAAAGCTAATTCTTAAAAAATAATTGTTATTATAAAGGTGATGTTACAGTTACATAAGTTAGGTAAAGAATGTACTGGACAATGTTATCCCTTCCTCGCTCTCTCCCATTTTTTTTCCTCCCATCCCCACCCATAAGTTGTACGGTTCATTTTCAACATAGCATCCACTGAGTACCATTGCTTTATTTGTTCACTCTTTGTCCGTCCATTTCTGTGCCTTCCCTTACCCTCCCAAAGACAAATATAAACAGAACAAGAAAGAAGAAAACAAAGCAGCAAAAAAGAAAAAACCCTCATTTTCATTTTTTTGGTGTTCATTTTTTAATCTATCTATATCTATCTGTCTGTCTGTCTGTCTAACTAGTGTGATCAGGTTTATACAGGCATTGTGCCTTTCTGTTCCTCTCCTAAGAGTATCCCCCTTTGGTTTCATTGTATGTAAATGCCTAGACACCTGTATAATTTATTATGTCCCAGTATTTTAGATCTAGCTTCTGCATAGGAGAGAAAACATGTGCTGTTTTGTCCCTCTGAGCTTGGGAAAGCTATTTTTTAAATGTGTTTTAGTTCTCTTGCGCTGCTTTATAAAGATGGTATCATGCTTTCCTATAAAGTGCATTCCCTAGCATTTAGGCTTGCTTTCTCCTCTTGAGAACCACTGGTAGAGAATAGAGCAGAGGAAGTATAGTCAGTGTCACCTTCAGTACAGAGAGAATCAGAGGCAGTTAGCAGAGCCTTTTGATGGAATATGACAAGTAAAAGCTGAAAGCCAGATAATATGCTAGAAATTTTGTATTAACTTAAGACTGTTGATAGCCTTTCCAAAAGTAGTGAAGGCTTGAGGTGTTTTTTTCCTTTTTGGCCAGTCCTGGGGCTTGAACTTAGGGCCTGAGCATTTTCCTTGGGCTTTTTCAAGGCTAGGGCCCTGCCACTTGAGCTGCAGAACCACTTTAGGCTTTTCTATGTATGTGGTACCAAGGAATCACCCTGGGTCTTAGTGCATGCTAGGCCAAATTCCCAGCCCAAGGCTTGAGTTTTTAGTTGCTGTTCAAGGGGCAAAGAAAGATGGAAGTGGTGATGTTTCATTGCAGGCCTGCTAGATGGGATCATGATTGAAGTCTACTGTTACACCATGGGTTTGGCATGAGGTATCACAGTTCCTTTCTCTTTTGCCGTTGGTTTTGGATACTAAGCTTTGGCCATGCTCCTGGTCCTTTTGGACCTAGGTAGCTACTCAGTGCACAGATCATGGCTTAGTCTTCGAAGTCAGAGGCACCTTGCTGCCCCCTCCTTAGGAGATTTGGACCGCAGAAAAGCTCTGACATTTCTGGAAGATTGCACCTAACACTCCCATATCTTTGATTTGAAGCCATCAGGACACTGTGACTTTGTTCATTGACAGTTGGGTAAGAAAATTGCTGTGGGAATTAATGAGATTCCATGATTTATAGTTTGAAATGACAAATTGGCCTGAATCTAAAGTCTGCAAAACTTCATGCCGTACTTCTTTTGCTGCCAAGCATTCCTTTTGTTGTCAAATACCTGAGGGAAACCCACTGTCTTTAGAGGTGTTTCAAATAAACTTGGTCAGAGCCACAGTTGCCTGCCTTCTTTCTCTAAAACCATCTCAACCCCGCTCAGCAGATGAGAAAGCTGCTGCTGCTGATCACACCACCATTGTATTTTTTGACTTAGGAATTTTTTAAGCATGTACTTATGTACACCAAGAATCGTTCCCTGGCTGTCACAGTAACTAAGCATCTTGTGTATCTGTTCCCTTCTAGAGTGTGGGATGTGAACACAGGCGAAGTTCTGAACACACTGATCCATCACAATGAAGCTGTACTGCACTTACGCTTCAGCAATGGACTGATGGTGACTTGTTCCAAGGACCGCTCCATTGCTGTGTGGGACATGGCTTCTGCCACTGATATCACTTTACGCCGTGTCCTGGTTGGACACCGTGCTGCTGTCAATGTAGTAGACTTTGATGACAAGTATATTGTTTCTGCTTCTGGAGATAGGACCATCAAAGTAAGTGCCTGCAGTTATGACCTGCTTGCTCCTGTCCCTTGGACAGCAGAGAGAAAGCAGAAGTGGGTCATGGTAGCCAGAAACCTGGAAGGACTTTTGGTGCTGTGGCTCAAGTGGTAGAACTTTAGCTTTTGGAAAGTCCAAGAACAGTGGCCATGCCCTGTGTTCAAGCCCCAGGACTGGCAAAAATAACAACATACTCTGGATGCAAGTTGTTTGTAAGATATATGATTATCCATTTGTTCCTGAAGCACAGATGTTTTTTTGCGTGCGGGGTGGGGGGTGAGTGGGGGGGGGGAGGGAGTTGTTTGTTGGGCCTGAGCTCAGTGCCTAGGCACTGTCTCTGAGCTCTGTTGCTCAAGGCTAGTTCGCTACCACACCTCTGTTCACAGTTTTCTGGTGGTTAATTGGAGATGAGAGTCTCACAGACTTTTCTTCCCTGGGCTGGCTTTGAACCCTGATCCTCATACTTCAACCTCCTGAGTAGTTAGGATTGCAGGCATGAGTCACCAGTGCCCAGCTTATTTATTTGTTATTTTTTTGTCAGTCCAAAGCCTCAGGACCTGTGCACTTTTCCCTGATCTGGTTTTGCTCAAAACTAACACTCTACCACTTGAGCCACAGTATACTTTTGGCTTTTTTTGTGTATGTGGTACCCAGTGATCAAACGCAGGGCTTCAGACATGCTAGGCAAGCACTCTACCACTAGGCCACACTCCCAGCTCTGATTTTAATTTTAATAGGATGTCAGTGTTGTTCTTTTTGTTTGTTGTACTTTTGTTAAAAGTCATTGCCTAAGCCCAGGCCACAGAAATTTACTTCCATGATTTTTTTTATTGTAATTAATAGAAGGGTTACATTATATTCACCAGATAGAAGGTGCATTATTTCACAAACATTGATACTTCCATGATTTCTTTTAAGAGTTGTATGATGTCAATTCTTCCACTTAGGTCTTTGACTATTAAGACATTTTGATTATTAGGTCATTATATATGATATGAGGTAGGGGTCAGCCCTCCTCTCCCTTTATATAAGTGCTCATCTCAACTACAAATACAGCTAGTATAATTAATGGCACTACTACAGTCACTATGTATCTTTTTACTTAGCTTATTATATGTTAAGTGTGATTAAATCTTGAAGATTATTTCCAGACAAAGGGGATTTTCTTTTCCTATTAAGGGTGAAGCCAACTATTTGGAGCTCTTTATCAGTTACATTTATCAGTTGAACATGTCAGCTGGTATAAGAACACAAAATCTGCCACAGACTCTTTCCTTTTTAGCAAATAAATGCCTAGATTATCCAGGAGATACTCTCTTTGTGAAGATCTCAAAGTTAAGAGATTTCATAACCCTCTCTGTATTTTATTCTAGTTTAATCACTCAACAGGTAAGACAGTTTCATTCTGTCCAGTTTCTCCCCCAGCTTCCAACTTTCCAGTTGGGTGATTCTGTGTTGTAATCATATGTATGGGTCATTGTTAGAAACAATGATAGAAATTCTTTACCCCACACTTTTTATGTCATTCAGGCTAGCTTAGAACTCAAAATTCATTCAGCCCAGTCTGTCCTAGAACTCTGGATCTCCTTCTGCAACTTCCATGGTGCTGGAATCACAAGTGTATACCACGGAATAGTATACTCATTCTCGCACGCCATTGCGCGCGTGTGCGCTCACCCTCTCTCTCTCTCTCTCTCTCTCTCTCTCTCTCTCTCTCTCTCTCTCTCTCTCTCTCTGTGTGTGTATGTGTTGTGAAAGGACTTTTCTCTGTTTATTCTTAAAAGCATGCTATTTTTCCCACAGGTGTGGAGCACTAGTACCTGTGAATTTGTTCGTACTCTAAATGGGCATAAGCGAGGTATTGCCTGCCTCCAGTACCGTGATCGGCTAGTTGTTAGTGGATCATCAGATAATACCATCAGGTGAGGAGAAATACTGACAGAGCAGGCTTACTTTTGCCATTCTGTTGTAATTTATCTACTAGCCCCAAGGCTCAAATGACTCTGTAAGTGGGACACTTCAGGTAAGAGCATTTTAGGAACTTGTATAAGGTTATTTGGAACTGTAGTTCAAGTGGGTAAACTGCATACTTTAGATGGTCCTCTATGATTCTCCCAGTACACAGTTTTAGAACCTCTGCACTCAGAATTGCTTACTACCAGAATTCTGCTTTTCCTTGTTCAGGAGTCCCACTTCCCTTCCCAAAAGATGGCCAGGCACCTCATTTCTCTTCATTATATAATCATTCTCCTCCTGGCTGTTTGTTTTACCTCTTTTCTCTCTTTTCAGCAATCCTTGCTTTTTAAAGCAACACTGGACATAGACATGTTACATCTTAGTAAGAACATCTCTTAAATATTTAATTATCACCAGTCATTCTTTATTATTTTAATCATGCTAGCATTTTTATAAAGCGACTGTAACTTTGGTGTTTATAATCAACTTGTCTAATGTTTGGCCAAATAAAGATTGAGTTCTAGAACTTTTTAGTGAGTGTGGGGTGCCAGTCCTGGGGCTTGAACTGAGGACACTGTCCCCTGACTTTTTTGCTTAAGGCTAGCACTCTGCCATTTGAGCTACAGCTCGACTTCCAACTTTTTAATGGTTAATTGGTGATCAGAGCCTGGGCTGGCTTTGAATTCAAACTGTAATCTGCAGGTTTCAGCCTCCTGAGTAGCTAGAGTTACAGGCATGAGCCACCAGTTCCCAGCAAGTTGTTTTTTTTGTTTTTTGTTTTTTTTAAGCAAACAGAAAACTGTTAACTGTTCGAAGTTTTCTTTTTTAATCCTCTAAGTCTTATTTTGTTTTTAATTAACAGAATAGTCATGCATATTTATAGGTTACAATGTGATATAAAATTCTAAGCTTTATTTTCAGGTATTTATTTGTTTTGGAGAGTGCAGCTTGCTGAGCAAATGCTCCACCACTGAGCCATACCTCTGCCCCTCTTTTATTTTTCCATTGGGTATTTTTTTTTTTTTTTTTTTTTTTTTTTTGCCAGTCCTGGGCTTGAGCTCAGGGCCTGAGCACTGTCCTTGGACTTTCTCAAGGCTAGAGCTCTACCACTTGAGCCTCAGCACCACTTCTAGCTTTTTTCGGTATATGGTACCGAGGATTCAAACCTGGGTCTTCATGCATGCTAGGCAAGCACTTTAACCACTAGGCCAAACTCCCAGCCCTCCATTGGTTATTTCTAAGATAAAATCTTACTTCCTGCTTGTATATGTACACTGTATGTGTAGTGACCTTGTTTATGCTTCCTATAAAGTAGAAATGATAGGCATATGCCACCTTGTCCAGCTATTGCTTGAGGAGAAGGTCTCATGAACTTTTCTGCCCTGACTAACATTGAGCTACACTACGTCTTCTCTTAGCCTCCCAAGTTGTTAGGGTTATAGGTGTGAGCTAACAGCACAAGACTCACTTTAAGAAATGTAAAAGTTAGAGTTTCTAATGCCTTGTGGGATTGCTTTATATTTCATCAGTAAATTGTCTTTAACTTCCTCATTACAGTCCTGGGGTGAGTATTTTTCTGTAGTTTATACTTTATAACTATATCAGAAAAACCATCATTACTTTTTAGAGCAGATTTGCTGAGGGCTTCTGTAGCTAAATGTTATTACTGTGTTCACCTTGTTTATACATATCACTGTGTCACTTTGTTTTTACACATGCTGGTTTACAAGAAATCTGTAAGCACCACAATGTCAGAGAGAGGAGGGAGAAAAAAATTCTCTTTATAATTAGAGCACTTGTGAATTTGCACCATATAAATCATAATCAGAGAAAGAGGCTTAAGTAGTCAGGGGGTTTATATGTCCCCAGACACTGTGTATGCCTAGTGTCTTCCACTCAGACTTTGTAAGTTTGGCAGCCCTAAGTGTTACCAGGCTTGAAACATTACCATGCTGGTCTGCCATTTTCCAGCCTTGGTGGGCCTTTATATAAAGTCTTTGAGCTGGAGCCCCTTCCTGTTTATGAATGATTCTTCTTTGCTGCTGCAGTAAAAGTCCTTTGGAGACCAAAGTTTCTTGTTTGTAAAGTTTCGCAGGGTTGGAGGTATGGCTCAAGTAGTAGAGTGCCAGCCATAAGCAGAAGCAAGCATCAGATAGCAAGTTTGAGTGTTTCCGTCTTAAACAAAAATAAAAATAAAAAATAAAATGATTCCTTCTGAGTGCTGAAAACAAAAATTGTCTAAGTGTACTTCTGTACCTTTTAAGATTATCTTCAAGCAGTTGTATAAAGGAGATGCCATTCAGCAAAGCAGTTTATGAATAGAATGCATTTTGACCATTGTCACTTCATCATTCTCTTCTGTCCCTCCCAATTCCATCCCTTCTCAATTTTCTCAGTTTTATAGGATGTACATTGGCTTTTATGACTACCTTTCTCCCCCCGATCTCCTCCTGTCTTCATTTGTTTAACCCTCTCCCTTTGGTCCCAACCATCTTTCAAATGATCATTTTCTGGTGTGATTTTGTTGGACTGTAACAATCCTTTCTAATGAATTACAATGAGTTCTCTCCTGAGTCTGTACCTTTATATTTATGGTATAGGAGAGGAGTGAAATAGCAGTAAGGATCTCAGAGATCGTGAAAAGCCTATTTGCATGAACACAAAAGAACTTGAGTCATGTGTGGAATTTGTTTCACAGATGTCTGTTTTTCTTTCAAGGCTATGGGATATCGAATGTGGTGCCTGTTTAAGAGTTCTGGAGGGACATGAAGAGTTGGTCCGATGCATCCGGTTTGACAACAAGAGGATTGTCAGTGGTGCCTATGATGGGTATGTACTGCCATAGCCACATGAAGAACAAAAAGAAGGCTTGGATGTTTTGCAGCTCTGTGTTGCCATGCTGGGTACTTCCTATGGGAAGTAGTGTTATTATGATTCTGACCAATGAAGTGAAGACACTCAGACCCAGAAAGATGAACTAGGTCTTGTACTACATCAAACAAAAAGCCACAGAACTTTCTAAGCTGTTGCTTTTGACAGTCATCTCATTAGAGTAGGTTTGGCTACCTGCTAGAAAACCAACTTTTTTTTTCTTCCCCTGTTTTCTAATGAGATTTCGAATACATTTCTTCTTTTGATACTTGAATAATCCTCTTTAAAATGTCTTGTGGTTTTTTTGAAATGAGTGACTGTTAAACCTTTCAAGGTGACTTGATATGCACTTGATGAAAGGCCTGGATCTGCCCATGTTCACAGCCTGCCTCTCACCACTTACTGTTTCTGAGGTCGGTTGATAGTCTTAGGATTTCACTGGTGTCTGAGCTTCTGTTATCAGTATCTACTTGGTCCCAGAGGATCTCCCTGAATAATGAATGAATTTGGTGACATAAGTTACCAAGTGAGGAGTTGAATTTAAATAACCTAAAATGATTTTCTTACCTCTTTCGAGATAACATTTCTTCAAAACATTAGCAATTCTGAGAATATTTAGATCCATACTTTTCTTTTAAGCCAAGCATAATTGGTTCAAAAACTTGTAAAAATCACAAGCCTGTTCACTAGCCTTCCAGGTGCCCTCTTTTTTTTGGGGGGGTGGGTCATGGAAATGTTTAATATGGAACTTGGTAAACGTCCCATTAATCACAGTCTCATTTTCATTTGCAGGAAAATTAAAGTTTGGGATTTGCAGGCTGCTCTTGACCCTCGAGCCCCAGCGAGCACCCTGTGTTTGCGCACTCTGGTGGTATGTCATGCTTGTCTGTGCTTGTAGATAGCCATCTGCGGATAGATGCCTAGGTGCATTAAGCAAGCTGTATATCTCACAGCATGCTTTCAGAGAAATACACTGTTAAGTTTGCGTAGACAAAATAAAAAAATATTGGGCGCTTTTTTTCCTTCTTGTTTTTGAGACAAGGTCTCAGTATATAACTTAAAGCCTACCATTCTCCTATTTCAACCTCCCATGCCAGGATTACAGGTCTGCACCCATGTGGCCAGCTCAGTATTAGTCAATTAATATTACCATAAGCTCTTAGATAAGAATATAAGCTTCCAGGCCGGGAGTTTGGCCTAGTGGTAGAGTGCTTGCCTAGCATGAATAAAGACCCGGGTTCAATTCCTTGGCACCACATACATAGAAAAAAAGCCGGAAGTGGTGCTGAGGCTCAAGTGGTAGAGCTCTAGCCTTGAGAAAGTCCAAGGACAGTGCTCAGGCCCTGAGTTCAAGCCAAGGACTGGCCAAAAAAAAAAAAGAATATAAGCTTCCTCCTTTGTAGTTATCCTGATGTGTTTATAGGTTTGACTAATTTTCTTTTCTTTAATCTCCCAAAGAAATTCCTCTGTGATTGTGATATATTTTCATAGCTATGGGCTATTAAAACAAAATTTTCCCTCAATTCTATAACTATATGGTTTATTGCTTTGGCATGTAGAAATATTTATTATTAAGTAGTTGTAGCGAAAGGTCACAGTTCCATAAGAGGTACTATATTTTTAATTTCAAAATTCATTTGCAAGTGATGTGTATTACATGTATATTTGTAGGACACAGTGTGATGTTTTGATCAAATGTACATTATATAGAAAAGTTGAGCCTAGGCCAAGCACCAGTAGCTCATACCTGTAATGTTAGCTACTCTGAAGGCTGAGATCTGAGGATTGCTGTTCAAAGCCAGCTCAGGCACAAAAGTCCAACCTAATTAGCGTCTTTCACCTTCCCAGTTTATCATTTTCTAGAAAAAGCAGCTTAATTTTGCCGATTTTGAAATACATGGTTGTCATTTATTATAGCTGCTGTTTAGTGTGGTAGATCATTAAAATGGATCCCTGTAGGATAACTAAAATTTTGTACCTCTTGCTCCTTCCAATTCTCCTTTCCTCTTCCATGTCTGCCCTCCTTCATCCCTTTCTCTCCTATCCTTTCCAGATTTCTATGAGGTTAACTTTTTTTGTTGTCTTTGGTGCTGTCCCTGAGTTTTTATGCTCAAGGCTAGCTGTCTGCCACTTGAACCACACCTCTACTTTCAGCTTTTTGGTGGTTAATTGGAGATGAGTCTCATGGAGGGCTAGGAGGGTAGCGTAGTGGTAGAGTACTCACCTAGCATGCATGAAGCCCTGTGTTGATTCTATAGAACCACATACACAGGAAAAGCCAGAAGTGGCACTGTGCTAGCCTTGAACAAAAAGTGTCCAAGCACAGTGCCCAGGTCCTGAGTTCAAGCCCCAGGACTGCCCCTCTCCTCCCCCCCCAAAAAAAGTCTCCTGGACTTTGTCCAGGCTGGCTTCAAAACACAAACCTTAGATCTCAGCCGCCTTAGTAGCTAGGAGATGTGAGCCACTGGTGGTAACTGAGGTTAACTTTTATAAAGTACATATATAAGATTATACAGTGTATGTCTTTCTGAGCCTTTCATATATATATTTTACATAGCAACCTCTAGGTCAATGCAAATGTCGAGATTTTTTTTCCTTTAAAACTGAAGAAGGAACCTCAGTTACCACCACTGGCTCACATCTCCTAGCTACTAAGGAGGCTGAGATCTAAGGATTTCTTTTCTTTGTGGTCCTAGGGTTTGAACTCCTTTAGAGTCATACCCCCAGACCTCTTTTTCTTTTCCCAAGGACAGCCTCAGGCAGTAGACTTCCTTCCTGCACAGCTGGAATGACATGCATGTGCCACTACATCTTAACTTCATGACTGAGCTGACCTCATACTTTAGTAACAGATGCCACAGGCATGAATCACCAGATACATTTTCAGGACAAATGCCAAAAGTACACTATTTTTATAAAGATAAACTTTTTTTTTTGGCCAGTCCTGGGGCTTGAACTCAGGGCCTGAACACTGTCCTTGGGCTTTTTCTCAAGGCTGAATATCACTAAGCCAAACTACCAGCCCAGATAGATTGGCTTTGTAAAGAATCTTTTTTTTTTTTTTTTTAAATGCCAGTCCTGTGGCTTGAACTCAAAGCCTGAACACTGACCTTGGGTTTTCTCAAGGCTACAGCTCTAGCACGTGAACCACAACACCATTTCTGACTTCTTTCTATGTTCAAGCTGGGCTAGGATCTGGGCTACAGTTTACTAGATTTACAGATGTAGAAGAAAGACTTGGTTCTTTTGTTAGAGTAAAACTTAAAAATCTAGGAAGCTATTCAGGAAGCTCAGGTGATCATATGGATTTGAGCTTCTGCTAAGCACTTGTGCTATGTGAGGGTTGCTTAGATCTGTGTGTGTGTGTGCATATGCACACACGGGACAATCCTGGGGCTTGAACTTAGGACTTCAGTTTTGTCCCTGAGCTTTTTTGATCAAGACTAGTGCTCTACCACTTGAGAGACAGCTCTGCTTTCAGCCTTTTGGTAGTTAATTGGCGATTATAGTCTCACACACTTCCCTGCCTGGGCTAGCTTCAAACCTTGATCCTCAGATTTCTGCCTCCTGAGTAGCTAGTGTTTCAGGCATGTGCCACCTTAGCCTGGATTTTATTATACTAAGTTGTTACCTCTTACAGGAACATTCTGGACGAGTGTTTCGGCTACAGTTTGATGAGTTTCAGATCATCAGCAGCTCCCACGATGACACTATTTTGATTTGGGATTTCTTAAATGTGCCTCCCAGTGCTCAGAACGAGACACGTTCTCCCTCCAGAACATACACTTACATCTCCAGATAACAGTCTGCACTTTCACCCACTTCAGGTACGTATCCCCTCACCTCTCTCCAGTGCTGTATTGTGCATTGGTTCACCTCCTTGTGAGGAAGTTGTGAGACTTCAGCTCTATGCTAATGTGAATCAAGGTATCTATTGGATGCATCAGTGTTCACAGAGGTCTGGTGTTAGACTAGGTTTTCATAGTCGCATAAAACAAGACTTGACATTAGAATTCCTAGTCCAACTTGGACTAGACCCTCCTTATTTTGATACTGACTCTGGGACAGTTCTGAAATTTGGATCACGAGTTTTTGTATTCACAGATGTGGTTCTTGTTTTTAAAAGCTTATGTTCCTAAATGAATTCCAGATAATACTATCAATATACTCCTTTGGATTTCATTTTTTATTTATTTAGTTTTTTTTAATTTATTTATTTAGTTAGTTAGTTAGTTGATCATGGGACTTGAGCTAAGGTCCTGGACGCTGTCCCTGAGCTCCTCATCTCAAGGCTACTGCCTTACCCCTTGAGCCACAGTGTCACTTCAGGTTTTCTGGTACTTAACTGGAGATAAGAGTTTCACAGACTTTAGTGCCCAGGCTGGCTTTGAACCTCGATCCTCAGATCTCTGCCTCCTGAGTAGCTAGGATTACAGGCATGAGCCACCGTGCCTGGCTTGGATTTTATTTTTTAATGTAAGAATCTCCTAGATTGGGAATGTGGCTCAAGTTGACAGAGTGTCGTTCAACCAAGTAAATGTGGTCCCTGCATTAAACCCCAGTATTAGCCCCTTCCCCTCAAATCTCCTATTTCTTTCTCATTTCCATTAGCTTACTGAAAAAACAAAACAAATTAGCCCCTGGGCTGGGAGTTTGGCCTAGTGGTAGAATGTTTGCCTAGCATGCATGAAGACCCCGGCTGGATTCCTTGGTATCACATGCATAGAAAAAAACAGAAGTGGTGCTGTGGCTCAAGTGGTAGAGCTCTAACTTTGAGAAAGCCCAAGGACAATGCTCAGGCCCTAAGTTCAAACCCCAGGACTGGCACAAAAGAAAAAGGGGAAAAAAAAAAAAAGGCAGCTTAGCATCTGTTGTTCATATTTGTCATTCTAGCTATTTGGGTGGCTGAAGTGGGAGGATTGTGGCTCAGGGCAACCTGGACATGAAACCTCCTTCTCACAGTTGGGCATAGTGTTGCATGTCTGTTACCCCAGGTTTGTAGTAGTGACAGATTAGGAGGATTGATGTTTCAGGCAGCCCCCGATCAGAAGGGGCTCAAAAGACTCTTATCTCATTGGAAAAAGCTAGATATGGTGCCTGCCATCCAGCAATAGTGGCTGCTTTTTCCATTTATAAATAGTGAGGGGAAAAAACAAAACAATTTTGTGTTCAGGGCCTCTCTGCTAGGTAGGCATTCTTCTGAGGCTGTGCCCCAAGTTATTTTTCACTATTTATTTTTTTAAATAGGACTCAACCCTGAGCTGTGATCTATCTGATCTACCTGCTTTAGGCTTCTCACAGTTGCTGATATGACAAGTGCATAGTTCACCTCCCTCCATTAAGATGGTTGTATGGATTTTTCATCCCTGGCTGACCTGTAGGCACAGCCTTCCTAATCTCAGCCCCCATGTAGTTAGGATTGTAAACATTAACCAGGTAAAGTTGAAATAAATTTAAATCTTAGCTATATTTCTACATACACAGGCACTTATATATTTGTCTCCATCTGCCCTGCCCCTTTGTTCCATACTCTTTTCTTTATTTCAATAAAAAGTAATTAAAGTGTAGTATCTGATTAGTACTTAGAAATGTATATATTTACTGGTCAATATGACCCACAGTTGCTGTATTTGAATTTTTGTAATTTTAAAACTTATATGTTAGGTTTTGCATTCAGATCTTTGATCCATTTAGTATTCTGTGTGTGTGTGGTGGAAGAAAGGTTCACTTTTGGATAGTTATTAGTTATAGCACTATTACAGTGAGGATTTTTCTTTCTTTTGTGGTCTGGGGCTTGAACTCTGGGATTTATGCATATTGGGCAGACACTCTACCACTTTGAACCATCTTCCTTTCCTTTTCTTTTTGTTTTTTGTGTTTTTCAGATAGGGCCTCCCATGTAAGTCTAGGTCCCTAAGACTGTGACCCTATTTACATTCCTGAATACCTGGAATGGCAAGTGTATCCTTGCACCCAGCTGTTGTTGGTTAGAATGGAGTCTAGTGGATTTTTCTAGTCTCTACCTCTCAAGTAGGTAGTACAGATGTGAGCTCCAATGCTCAACTCTAGCATGCACTGATGAGACCACCAAAAGGTGGGTTTATTTAGTCCATATTCTGTTTCACGATCTGTGTCAGTGTCCTTCTGCCAGTCCCATACTATATAATTCATTTCCAAGGTCAGCATAGCAACACTGAGTCTCCACCTCAGAAAATAAATAGATGCATGTGCATAAAGTAGCACATAGTTTATCAAAGAACATATAGTAAATACTAGTCTGATACATTTAATAGGCAAAGTATAGAGTCTAGTGAGCTTTCACAACTGCCTTGAGAAATGAAGCAGTGGTTATTAGTGCATTTCTACTTGGCTTTAGTGGAAATTGATGTTACTTCTGTCCTCCTGAGAACCATTGGTTCTGGTATGCTTTGCAGTTTTAAGTTCATCTTGCAAACTCTTTAAATCTTGCCTATTTTATTAGGTAGTAGTTTCCTTAAACCCTCAACAAGCAAAAAAACCACAAATGTATTTACCTCTTCAAAGGTAGCTACTTTTGACAATCTTGGCAGTTGCCATCACAGATTTTATTGCCCTTATCCAAGATCTTTTATTAAAAAATGAAAAATGGCTTACCAAGTAATGCTACAGGATTTTACACACACACACACACACACACACACACTCCTACTGATGATTTAACTTTGGAAAATAATTCACTTCTAAAATATCCATAAGTATAGCTCTGTTTGAAAATGTTGCAATAGATTTATTTCCTAAGTCAGTTTTTAAAGTTATTAATTCCTAAGAGTTGTGCATATAGTAAAGATTAGTTTATCCTTTTTTTATCTTACCACAAAGTAATAAAAGATGAGTATTAGGAAATTAGGAAGGTAGATAGGCTCAAAAAGGAATATAAACGACTATAATTTTATCAGTGTTACTTTTTCAACTATGATTTTTAATTATGATTTAACTGTTTTGGTTTTTTCCTCCTTATTGTGAAGTTATTGCATGTGAATAATGTCAGCAGTTGTCTAAATTACATTCCTAGTTTCCTGATAATACTCAATGGTTGAGACAATCCCATTGTTAGCTATTTATGCTCCTTTCCATATCCCTAGCTTTCAGCTATTAAAGAAAATAGGGATCTGATCATTCTCTTGATTCTTGCCCAAATCTGATTCCCTCTGGATGTAATTCTGAAAGTGTTCAACCTGAATTATGACGCCTTGTTAGAGTCAGGTCAGTGACGGTGGCATTTGGCCGAGCCCTTGCTGGTCTCCCTGTGGTTTCAGAGAGTGCGGGTTTGCTGAAGTACCATATCACTAAGGGGAAATGATCAGATAGAAATTTGATCTCTTGAATTCATTCAGGAGTCTTAATCCTTATGAGGGTGACATCCTCTTGTAAAAGTTGCACATAAAAAAGCTTGCATGCTTTTGAAACATGGGTCTTTTTTTTTGCCATAGAATTTTGTATCTCAGGTGTCTGTAGATCTTCTGGACAGTGCTCTGGCTTAGTGAAATATTTGGAAAGATGGTGACCATCAGTGATTTAGATCAGAAAATAAGAGTTTTCATTACAGATACTATTGATACACTTTGTCTTCCCCCATGTGTACATACACCTAGCTACATAATAAAACGTACATAAGATGTACATCTATTTTGTACATATGTATTTTCTGTCTCAAGACCATGATCAAGAAAATATGGAATATTTGGAAGCTCCCCTCGTACCCTACCCCCCTGTGTTGTCCTTCCACAAATTATCTATTTTAAAGAGTTTCTTTGTATGATTAGTGGTCTGCCTAGCAGTTTGACTTTATTTACTTTGCACTCTTGAGCTTCACAGTGATAGATGAGGGCTCTCCTGAGGATATGCGACATATCCTACAAGTCCCCAAGTGTCATGAAAAATGTGCTGGATATAAAACCTAATTAATATTAGGCATTTGGGTTGAGTGTATACTTTTTAGTAGCAGCAGTAAAAGATCATAGATTGTAGAATCAGCCTTCTCTGAATCCTGTCATTTAATGGGTGCCCTTTTGGAGTAAGCATATTTTTCCCCCTTAGTTTTCTACTTACAAAGTGGCTATCATAGTCATTTTGACCTCTTCGGGTCATTGTGAATTTAAGTAAGTAGGGTGCCTGGTACGACTCACAGCTTCTTTTCTAGGTTGATTATTGGAGATACAGTTATCAGGTCATGTGTACTAGTGTGTTCTGTGGTGTGGGTGGGCTTGGATATGCAGGGGCATGCCTTTGTCTAACTAGAATAAACATCCAGACACCTTTGTCTTTCAGGGTTTCCTAGTCTTGAACTACTGGCTACATGGCTACCAGATGCCTAAGTGAGTTCGTTCATAGCTGAGTTATGAAGCTGGAATTGGTTCTAGACGCTGGGTAGATGCAAAGCAGCCTCACTCTTCAAGCACCGACCTTTATCAACGCCGATCTTGGCTCTACTTGAAGGTTCCTTAGCCTCACTGACTTCAAGTAGAACAGAAGTCCTTTCCTAACCCGTCAGTGAAAAAAAAAACAAAAAAACTTAACGCTTCAAATGTACATTGTTCACATGAAAGGAGTTGCCGGTCTGTTTTGCAGAAGTAAACTGGCCAACAAGAGAAGACTTGGCTTCTATTTATATTGCTTTGCACTTTGGTCTGATACTAAGAAACAGCATTCTTCAGTGGAATTTTGGGTGCCAAACACCTACCCAGAATGTCGAGGGCTTTCCTTTTCAGAAGTTAGCATTCTCCTTTTGACCATCCAAGTCATTACAAATTCTGACTTGTATTAGGAATTTGTTGGACAATGGGGAAAAAAAATCTCTCTGGATTATTTTAGTAATGTCTTTTGATTATACTTCCTTTCTGTACCAATTTCTTTTAATTTAAAAAAACTCTAAGCTAGTTATATTATCTCTCCACAGATAATATAACTTTTATTAACTGTTCTCTGTCCCCAACCATCTTCTGATATTTGGTAGAGTGACATCTTTCTTCCTGTGCTTGCCTCCTAATTTAAAATACTGTATCCTCATGTAGATACAATGTACATAGCAGTTTCACCTCAAGATGGCTGGAGTCGGCCCTGTGCCCCAGACACTATTGCCGTGTGCTCATACTTAAACACAGTCTGGTTTTGGGAGCCTGACCACAGGGTTGATGGGGATTACCTAGGGCCCTTCCTGCAGTATTCATGTGGTGTTTTCATTTTGTCACTGTCATTGTGTATGTGTGATGTGTGTATTTTTAATGGAAATCTCATTTTAAGATGTAACTTCTGAAGTTTAACACAAAAATGTTTTATTTGTCATGCAGTATATGCAATAGGAGGAACTTTAGCAGTTTTTGTTGTTCTTTCCCGTTGAGTAAAGGTGGCCATTTCCCTCTGACCATGTTGGTTTGGTTTTGCTGTCAGAGTCTTCCCTCTGTGCAGGAGTGCCCCAGAGAAAGGGAGAGAGCATGAAGGCCCCGTTGACCGGGCTCATTGGCTCTTGGGCTACTGGTGGCCTAGAACCTGTGGAGCAGGCCAGCTGGTCCAGTGCCCATGATGAGGGCAGGGTGCTGGGTACCCTGGAGTGAGTGGCACAAAGTCTCAGGCCTAAGTCCCCGCTTAGTCAGGGCTGGTGCCAGCCACTGTTGTGGCATCAGTAGGTGCCCTGCAATCTAAGTGAGAATGGCACTTTGCCTGTCACTTCCAATATTAGGTATTAATTTGACCCCCTCTCTTGGTTCCAAAGATCAAGGAATGTCAAAGTTACTTTAAAGGACCAATGGGCCACCCTGTGAACAAGGCCCCTTCCCCAGGATTCCTCTGCCACTGCAGGGAGGCCCCTGGCTGTCCTAGCCTTGAGAATGGTGTGAGGATCAATGACTGTGTGTATATGATGTGTTTATTGGGTCAGCTTTGCTTTTTAGTTTTTCTTTTTTCTTTTTTTCAGTACATACTTCTCATGTGTTACTAAATTAAGTTTGTTTTTGAGAAGTTGGGTCTCAAAGTGTAGAAGAAAGAAGTCTCCATTGATAAGATGGATGCAGTAATTGGACAGTGTTTGTGACAGTGGGACCTCTTTTCAAGGAACAGCACTGCTATCAGACTGGCAAGGAGAGCCCAGTAGGAAGGGAGGGGGAGGGGGAAGAAAGCACTGAGCAAATGGGGTTTTTGTTGCTTTTGCATGTTTATTACAGAAATTCCTCTTGATCCTTGGGGAATCATGGCCTTTGAATATACACACAAACTTTGAATTGTGCCTACTAAATTATCGCAGGGGACTTTGGGCACCCAAGGAATTCCAACTTTCTGGGATTACGGTAGTAATTCCAGCCGTACTCTGGACTTTATTTTGCTAACCCTACTTGAGCAACTGTAAATTACTGCTATATTAATGTTTTAAAGCACTGGGATAGTCTAATTCTAACTTGTAATTAATTATGTTTGCCAATTATCTGTTTGAAATAAAATTTGTGTCTGAACAGCTATTGAAACTGTTAAGTTGTACAGATATTATTCATGACAGCTTTGTACTGTGGAATGTGCTTAATAAAAAAGCAAAAAGTTTGACCTTTGTCCAATAAATTGCTAAGTCATGTCAATAAATCAAGAATGAGTATTATGCAGTACACCTAATCTGGCTTCATGCAATTGTTACTCCAGCTACTAATTCAAAGCCAATAATCTTAATAAAATGTTGCAATACTCTGATGTTCTGTGAAGAAATTTTTCAGAAAAATGGTTATGTGCTATCAGGAATTCAGTTATTACACCATTACGGTTTATGGAATTTAAAAAGCTCCCTTCTCTTTGAAGTATGTTGGAGGCATGGTGCATGTGAGGGGATAGTAGATGATTAAAGTCCTTGTCAGGGGCTTTTGCTGAAAGGTAGCTTGAACTCCAGGCTCTGGACTGTTGAGAACTCCCTGCAGATCTGCTCTTTGCACATACTTGCTTGTTTCATGCCACTGCAGAAGTAAGAAAGTGGCCTCTTTCATGTCCCATGTGGCTTCCAGGTGAGGTATTCCTTCGTTGATGAAAAGGGAGGAGCATGAGAGGTGGAGTTACTCAGTGCCCCACATGGCTCTCTGCACTAGAGCCTGCAGAGCCAGTCCTCTGCAGAGTTCTTAAGGTCCTGAGGATCCTGGGAGCTGGCCCTTCCACGGGTCAGACAACCCACTAATGGCTTTTTTGAATGAAATTTGATTTCCCCCCTTCCTTCCCTACCTCCACTCCCAAGTCCCGGGGCTTAACCTCAGCCAGGGCACTGTTTCTGCTTTTTGTTTTTGCTCAAGGCTGCCCTCTTACCACTTGAGGCACAGCTTCCCTTCCTGGGTTTTGGTGACTGAAGATCTGTCTCACAGACTTTCCTGCCTGTCTGCCTTTCAACTGCAGTCCTGAGGCTCTTAGCCTATGGAGTAGTTAGGATTACAGATGTAAGCCACTAGAGCCCAGCAAGAAATTAGATAGTTTGATGAAATCATCCCCACCCACATTGCTTATGTGTTTTTAGAGTATGTACTGTATATCATGTTAAGAAAACATTTTACAAACTCATAAAGAGTAAAAACTACTTCTCCGTCTGTGCCCAGTCTCCCATTGTATTAACCAGTTTCTTGCCTGGCCTTTGACAGGTATATTGTGTGCACACACACCTTCTCTCTAACAGTGCTGGGGTAGAACCCAGGGCTTTGTGCATACCACGTTCCTCTGTGCTGAGCACCTCTTCTTTTAGCTGCAGTGGGGACATGCTGTGCAGGACTTGTGTCTGCTGTTCAGAAGATCAATTTTCGTGAGTACATGTAATGCTCCCTTTAAAAAAAAACTTTTCTAGTTGTTGGTGGTAGACTTTTCCACAGTACTTTCTGCCTCTGGTCCTGCTAATTCTAAGAGATAGCAGAGATGGAACCAAGCCTCCAGAGTAGGAGAATAGAGTTAGTACTGGGCTATACCCAACCTTTCTGACCCAGCTTCCTCCCCTCTGGTTGCTAGTGCTTGGTAAACACTGCCCTATTCCTTGAAGGTTATGATGTTCTTGCCAGAAAGCTGCAGCTATATATGTGTGTCCCATGGTGATGGGAAGTCAGTGAAGATCTTCCTGCACTCTAATCAGTCAAGAAAGTGCTTTGTGGGCTGACCTCTAGTTAACAAGAAGATAGGAATTCCGACCATCTGGCTAGCCATCTAGCTTCCTAGCGATCCTTAATTTTAAGTCTTTGCTTCCTTGATGGGTAGCTCAAGCTCTGGAAGGCACAGGCCCAGATCTGGATAGTCTTGTAAGAGTGGAGACACAGTGGTAACTGGCTTTATGTTTTTTGTTTGTTTTGCCAGTCCTAGTGCTCAGGGCCTGAGCACTGTCCTTGGACTTTCTCAAGGCTAGAGCTCTACCACTTGAGCCTCAGCACTACTTCCAGCTTTTTTCTATGTATGTGGTACCCAGGAATTGAACCCAGGTCTTCATGCATGCTAAGCAAGCACTCTACCAACTACACCAAACTCCTGGCCTGGCTTTGTGTTTTTAAGAAAAGCTACAAATGTAGATTATATAAACACATCTTAGAAAAGTTGTCAACTAATAAAATCTCTGCAGTATTTGCATCTCTGAATGAGTATGATTATAAGCATTTTTTATTAGATGTCTATGCAAGCATTATTGTATCAAAGTTTGAAGCACTTAGGACTTCCCAGGGGAAAAGGATCATTTAAGCCACACCTTGTAGCAGTGACCAAATTATAGCAGTCACTGCTATCTATAGCAGGATGGGTATCTTTGAAGAATGATCCCAAACAAGTGTTTTGAAGGAGCCTAGAGCTGGCAACCATTCTTATTATAGTCAAACCAGGTGTCTGCTTTTGTGCTTGGACTGAACTCATGTTAAGGTGAAGCAGTATTTAGGCCTGTGATTAACCATCTTTCAGAAGCAGACAAGAACTTGTTTCTGAAGATCTAGAGTGTCTTGGTTTCTTCAGGCTTTGCACAAAGCTAAGTCTCATACTGCTGGCTTGAATCTGTGGGAGGACTTCTGTAGATGACCTTTATACAGTGTTTGCCGCCCATATCATAGTGTTGTAAGTCACTGCTGTGTCTTCAATCTTGATGGAGGTCTTTTCACAAGGGACGCTTGTCTAGCATCTGTCAGAGAAGAAAGAGCATAAGCTTTGTGGCCTAGGAATCTTGCCTGTCTGGGGCTGGAGCTCTGCTGTCCAATTGGCAACAGGTTCCTTGGGCAAGGGCATTTATTACTTTGAACCTAAGTCTTAACTAGAAAACTTGGTAATAGAGACTATTTTAAGATTACTGTGATATTGAATGTATCAGGGCTATGGCAGACTGAGTGTGCCCCATACATAGGTGACACTTAAAGAGAATAGCAGTCCCTAGGGCAGACCTCAGTTTGGAGCCAGGGTCTGGAACGTTGAATGGAAGGTGAAGGGAGATGGAGCAGATGGGAACAGGATAGTTTTCATTCAGTTGGTCATGTTTTTCTTTCCTTCCTTTCTCTTTTTTTTCCCTGCTTCCTTCTTCTTTCTTTTTCTTTCGCCACACCTGGGGCTTGAACTCAGGGCCTGGGCACTATCCTTGAACACTTTTTGCTGAAGGCGGTAGAGCTCTACCACTTGAGCCACAGCACCACTTCCAGGGTTTTTGGTGTATGTGGTATAGAGGAACTGAGCCCTGGGTTTTGTGCATGCTAGGTTAACACTACCACTAGGCTACATTTCCAGCCGACGTTAATTTTTATTAAGGTCCATTTGGTTTTAAAAGCAACCTGTCATTTCCCAGGCTCTGGGAAGAGAATGGGGCCCAAACATAGCCCTGCCTTGCCTCCAAAGCAGCCTAGGGGTCATCTCCCGTGTGTGTGTGTGTGTGTGTGTGTCTCTGTCTGTCTGTCTGTGTCTGTCCCCGTCCATCTGTCTGTGTGTGTACAGGTGGCAGACCATATAGGGATGAGAGTGGGTAATACCAGCCATAGAAGCAGCAAGAGTAAAAGGGGCCAGGCCAAGTGGAAAGGGTTACACATATCCCAGGTTTTTTTTTTCTTTACTATATTATTATTATTATTTTGCCAGTCCTGGAAACTGAACTCAGAGCCTGATCACTGCCCTTGGGCTTTCTCAAGGCCAGAGCTCTACCACTTGAGCCACAGTGCCACATCTGGCTTTTTTTCTATGTATATGGTATCAAGGAGTTGAACCCAAATCTTCATGCATGCTAGGCAAGCACTCTACCACTAGGCCAAACTTCTGGCCCCAGGATTTATTAACCACGTACCCACTTTATACTTGGAGAAACTGAGGGTCGAGGCACTTGCCTGTGTTCAGCTACACCTGGCGTGGCTTTGAGTCAGTCTTAGTGACAGAACTGACCCCCTCCTTGGCCCTGGTATTTCCTTCTCCATGCTCTGCCATCTGGGTACCACAGGAGGCCTTGGGTGCTGCCTTGTGCTATCTCCTGTCCTTCTGATGGGTGTGTCTTTGGTGGCAGATTGAACACGGTGCTCTTAGACATTGTGCAATGTGATGAGGTGCAAGAGGACCATCCAGATGGGTGCAGAGCCAAGGGCCATCTGGAGGGGACGGGATCCACCCTGGGGCTAGTGTCAGGATGTTGGGAAAGAGGCAGAACACAGACACAGGGGCGTGTGGGTTTGAAGGCTAAAGACCTAGGAATAGGAGGCGGCAGAGAGCTGCAATGCCAACCTTGCAAATCTATAGTGCAGATCTCTCAAGTGCCACTAGGTGGGGGTGTTATGGAAAGGGCAGCACGGGACCCTGTGCTAGGAAGAAAAGCCAGTGACTGCCCTGGTACCCTGGAACGCATGGGTTAACATCATGCAGTGGGATGAGGCTGGTGGGGAACTCCCGGGCCAAGATTTCAGTGATGAGCAGTGAGCAGTGAGCAGTGAAAAGCTGTTCCAGGTGAGGACAGAGATGCAAAAGCCTTTTGGTCCAAAAGCTTGATTTCGGAGGGCATTCAGGTGATGCACTTAGATTTGGACAAGAGCTGACATGGGCTGCCTAGAAAAAGGGCCTGGGGCCATGGCTTCTGAAGGAAGTCCAGAAGAATGGCTGCATTTAAGTGAAAGGGCCCAGGAGGACAGACCTGTGGCGCAGAGAGCTGGAAAGGTAGAAGTGTGATAACTGGCAGTCTGCAGGGCCTTGTATGCCCCCAGGACCTGGAAAGTCTGTGGTGCAAACACTTCCCTCCCTGCTGCCAGAGCTTCCTGGGGAACAATGCCTGTCATTTAATCCCACTACTGCTTGACTCCTAATCCCACTGCTCGTTCCTTCCAAGACAGCCCCCCAGCTCTCCTAACAGCTCTTCTGCCCAGGGCTCTGGCAGCAATCACAGGCAGCGCCCAGAACAGCTTCTCCCTTGCTCAGCCCTTGCGTTGCTTGCTGGTCCTTGGTAATGTTCCCCACAGCCCATCTGCACAAACAGATGGGGGCCAGGTCTGCGCCTCAGGAATGAGGAGATAAAAGGGACCATCGGGACTTTTCCACCAAAGGCAAAAAGAAACAGCACTTTATAGAATGGGCTGTGAGGGTTAGTTTCAGGAAATTTCATCATGTCTCCACGAGGGGGACAGGAAAAAGAGGGAGAAAGGGGAGGGGAGAGGAGTTAATTGGCCTCAAACTCTGTGCCCCCCTTGTGTGGGTAGCACAAGGAGGCCCAGGTCAGCCTCCGGTCAGCAACGTTCAGGCCCTTTACTGCCCCTCTGTGAATACCTCACTTCTGTAATAGTTTTTCCTTTAAAAACAGCTCTGCCTCCTTTGGCAGATGGTGACATTCCATTAGCATATGGAATATTTTTCAAAACACATCCGAAAGTGTGTCTTTTACAGAGGAGCCTGGGCTAAAGCGAGCGAGTATTTGGAAAGCACGCCAGGAGCAGAAGGTTCCGTGTCTCCTGCCCCCAGCACCTCCCTCATCCCTCAGGGTAGGTACTGAGCACAAGAGAAGCCATCTTCCCCAGCTCAGCTGGCTGGCTCCACCAGATCTGCACAGCTCATAGACAGTGCTTGGCCTTTAGATGAAGAGCCAGTTCTGGGCCTGGGCAGAAGGTCAGGAGCTTATGGATATGGCCTCCAGGTTGGTGGCAAATAGTTTGCTTATCAAGCACCTTCTGTGAGCTGCATGCTTGGTGCCACACAGACGGATTTCCTCTGAAACAGTGCTCGGCCAGTAAAGTGATCTGCATACATAAGTCAGATTGTGTCATTGCCCTGCCTGTGTTTCCAGCAGTTACTACTGTCTTGGAACCCAATTAGCCAGTTTCTTTCCCAGCCCTGATGTTTTTGTGCCATGCTTCTTTCCCTTCCTCTATCTCCATTGCAGCTTATGTGCATCACACATTTCCCCCAGATGTTTGCATGGCTACTTCCCGATCCTAACCCCAGGTCACCATTCAGGTATCAGCTACATACCCTGTTCTTAGAGGAGGTGGTGGAAACAGTCCATTGCCCTGTGGCATCATGCATTCTGATATGAAGTACTTGTCACAACTTTACCAGCGTTTATTCAAGACGTTTATTGAAGGCCTATCTGCCACTTGCCACATATCGAGCTAGGTAGTAACAAAAGAAGCTAACATCCCTGCCCCCGTTTTGACACAAGAGGGCAGGTGACAGCACATTACTGTTTCTCCTTGTCTGCAAGAGACATTTCAGGAAAGCCTCCAGGGGCTCGCTGGAGCAGCAGGCGCCCAGGGCCCATCTTAAAATGGTACAGGTTTTACACAGAGCCCCTACAACCCTCTTGTGTGCTTGAAGTTCTCCACATCATGCTTAATGCCTACTGCCATGCAAACGTTCCAAGTTTGGCCTTCCTGTCGTATAGGGAATATGACGAGAAAAGTCTGTCCACACTCAGTAGTTTCTGAGACTTTTATTAAAATAGTTCAGTTATAGATTTTTTAATTAAAAGCTTTTATTATCACTGAGTTTTTACATCATATTTCAAATGTCATGTTCTATAAACAAATATCCGAGAATCTATGCAATCACTGGCACATAAATTTAAGAACATGATTAAAATTAAGCTGTCTTTGTATGTCATAGATACATATTGATCTATATATCAATATATATCTATAGACTATATATCCTATCATAAACCTCTATGTCTATATAGATACATTTACATCTCCATTTCATGTCTATGATGTGGAGTACCTGAGTACTGAGTTATCATTCTTGCATTGTTTAGCTTTAATACCCACATATGAAGGAGACCACGCCCCTTTTGTTCCTTTGGTCTTGGCTTCTCTCACTCTACATGATTTGCTTTAGTTCCATCCACTTCCCAATGAATGCTATTAGTTTATCTTGTCTGGTGGCCATGCAGGATTCCATTGTATATATGTCAGTTAGAGCTTTAATTCCACAAAATGTTCAGACCATTTGTAAGAGTACACACATTGTTTTCAGAGTAGAGAAAAGACACATGAAAATATTGGTCCACAGATTTCACCATGTAGCTTCTTGCATATGGCCCAAAAGGTGCCAAACGTTCAGACTTGTTTCCTGGAAAATAGGTAAAAATGCAGAGTAATCTTATCTCCAGAAATTCAGTTTCTTTTTTTTTTTTTTTTGTGGGTCATGGAGGCTTGATCTCAGCCTGGGTGCTGTCCCTGAGCTCTTCAGCTCAAGGCTACCACCCTGCCCTTGAGCCAAGCCCAACTTTCCATTTTCTAGAGGTTAATTGGAGATGAGTCTCAGGTTCTTTTGTGCCCGGGCTGGCTTTGAACCTTGATCCTCAGATCTCAGCCTCCTGAGTAGCTAGGTTTACAGGTGTGAGCCACTGTGCCTGGCTAGAAATTCAGTTTCTTGAGAGCAAGAGTGCAGTCCAAAGTACTCCCAGCAGACACGTGTTCCTCCTACAGGATGAATGATGCTGCTTAAGAGAAAAACATTCCAGAGTGGTTTGGAGTTTCAGTTGTGACCCATATTCTGAATGTCAATTAACGCTCCTTGGTTGGTAGGTGTTCTCAGGAAGTGTTCTCTTGCCATGTATACTATAGCACTGTTCATGGTAACCAAGGTATGGATTCTACCCAGATGCCCAATGACTGATGACTGAATAAAGAAAATGTGGCATGCCACACAGAATGAGATTATGTTGTTTGCAAGCAAATGGATGGAACTGAAGGCCACATTGAGTGACATAAGCCTGGCTGAGAGAGTATTACGTGTTTTCACATGCACAGACTGGTATTAGAGGGCTTTGCCCCTGCTCTGCAGCTTGCTGCCTCCAGGCTGTGGCGTGGCAGAAGGATGGTGGTGGAAGGTTGATAGACAAGCTACCTGCAGCAGCCAGGAAGTGGAGTGGGGCAGAGAAGGGTGGGCACTCCCAGAGTGTTTTCTATCTAATGCTGTGGAACTCCCCTCACAATGAAGGGGACTGCAGGTGTCTTCTGCTGTGTGTGACCTTCCTGGGGTGGGGTCACCTGCCTTGTTCATGGCCATTTAGGGTGTGGTCACCACTGTAAAGGGCTGATTTGTGTATCCACCTTTGATAACCAGGAGTGCCAGGCACAGAGCTGATCCTGTACTGGTTTCACTACTGAAGCTGGCCTGGAGCCCCTTGCTGGATGACTTCCTAGGGCTTCTTCTCTCCACCCAGTACCTAGGCACCCAGCTAACCCACACCCAAGCTGCTCTGGCCCAGCCTCTTTCTCTCTGCATCCTGATGTTAGTACTCTGCTCCCAGGGGGCATGCAGTGCTGCACACCTTGTAGGTGACACCCTAGAGCTCTCTGGAGTCCACTCTCCTCATCAAAACTAGAGTGTGAGTCCTGGAAGCTCTAACGATTCCACTTCCTGTCAGTTGGGCTCAAATGACTTCTGTGCCCCAGATAAAGAAAGATGTCTGATGTGGCCTTGGTAGCCAGCTTTTGTGCTTCCCATTCATCTTACTGACTCCAGGCAGAAGGCCAGTACCAAGAAGGACAGATATGCGGGCCTCAGGCACAGCTGTCGCTTGAGACCTGGATTTCACTCTCTGCCTCCCTGCCTTGCCTCTCTGGCTCGTTTTTAAGTAGATCCCTTCCTCTGCATGGAACCCAGCTGCTTACCAGCACCCTTCTATTCTCCTGAGTGCCTCTGGGGGGACATACTCCCAACAAGCCTGTGCAGTCTTGGGATTTGTTCTCTGGCTCAGATTGGGTCCTGTGCCTACCTCTAAAACCAGTCCTCATAGACACAAAAGAATTCTGGGCTCAGCGTGGCCAGGCTTGGCATCAGGGAATGGGCCCAGTGCACACAAACCACAAGGCCTGAGAGTAGGAGAGAGGCAGATCCCCAAAGATGACACACTGAAGTCCAACAGGGAGGGATGGAAGCTGGGCATGCAGAGCCAGCATCCAGTGCCTGCCACAGGCATGCCTTCCCCTCCAGCCCTACTCCTCTTATGCCTGCACCACTGTCCTTACACTGTGGCTTTTAGACAAGTGTGTAGGTGGGAGGGGAGGTTGTTGGGGTTTTTATTTTTATTTTTCGTGATTTTCTGAAGATGCAACCTGGGGCCTTGCATGTGTTCACTAGCTGGGGTTGTCGTGCTGATAGGCATGTTTAGAGGACCATAGGCACAAAGAGTGAGGTGGAGCCAGGCGATGTGGGTTCCGATCTCACCCTTGCTCTTCACTGGCCAGCTGACAGAGGGTGAAGTGCCAATACATGTTCCCAACCACAAAGGAAATCAAACCTTTGGGTTTTCTATGCTTGGTTGACCATGGAGTCTTTTTCCTTCTTTCTCTGTAGTATTGTGAGGAACAAGATGAATATTACTTGAGATAGGAAAGCAATGTGGTCCTTCTTCTTAGGTGGTCTGTATTGCTGGATGCATGTGTCTGTACAGCAGTTGCTTGCTCGCTCATTGGTCCCCTCCACTGCGTTGTGGCTGCTGTGAAGATAGGAAGGAGGCCTGGGACCTGGAGGGATGGGTCCACGCTTGTGTAAATGTTCTGTGAACCAGACTCAAGGGCGGCACTGCGAGTAGTGAGAAGCGCAGTGTGCTTTCACTTACACAGGCTCATCTGGGTCGGGTGGCATGTCAATTCTGGCTTGCTGGCATGTCCTTGGATGGTGCTTTGTTGTGTGGCCTGCAGCCCTGCCTCCATCCACCAGATGCCGGTAGTAGGTGCGGCTCCCATGCTCCCTGCCGGGACCACAGAAAACCATCCACAGGAATTGTCGGGGGTCCCCCACAAATCCTGCCAAGTAAGAACAGGGATTGTAAATGTGTTTCATAGTATTTAATATTGTTTAGGAGGAGGATTGCATATGCCTGCTCAGGAATCATGGTCTGAGAGCCTGTAAGACCTCGAAGAGAGCTAAAAACAGAAAGTTGTCCATCTTTGGAACCCGGCGAGGGGCGAGGGTGTTCATGTAGGGGGGACAGCTGAGGAACGGTTGGGGCAGAATGGACAGCTCTCATCACAGGAGAGGTCATGTTCTGCTGCCTGTTGGCTATAATCATCAACTCTGGAGTTGTGAATATGGTATTATTTTGATTCCCTCCAGTCTTCTCAGAGGCCACTGCTGTCCATGCATTTTACACATGGGTAAGTAAGAGTCTCCTAGGCTTAAAGTCACAAGCTCAGGCTGAGCCACAGACCCTTTCATCGTTTTTATCACTGGGACAAATATTGAGAGAAAGGAACTAAAAGGAAGCAAGGATTAATTCTGGGTCGCAGAATGTTTTCGTTTCGTTTTTGGTTGTTTTTTTGTATTTGTTTATTATTTTTGTGCCAGTCCTGGAGCATGAACTCAAGTACTGAGTACTAACCCTGAGCTTTTTTGCTCAAGGCTAGTGCTCTACCACTTGAGCCACCGCGCCATGTTTGACTTTCAGATGGTTAATTGAACATCAGAGTTTCACTGCCCAGCCA